>NC_080555.1:4450000-4517500 GCF_028640845.1 Ahaetulla prasina | reverse complement strand
GGAAGACAAATTATTCTTCTTTTTTTTCCCCCACTCTTTTTTTCTTTTCTTTTCCTAAAGCCTTTCTCCTTGAGGTCTCTCCTTCTCCCTCTGTTGCCGAGGCAACTGCAAATCCATCCCATAATGAACACACCATTGCAGACAGAGAGAGAGAGAGAAAGAACCAGAAAAAAAAAAAGAGACAGATAATCACCCAGGGAAGAAACAAGAATGAAGAAAACGAGGCGTTTTTTCAGGGCGGTGGGAAGAGGGAAAACCCAGATAGAATTTGCTTCCATCAGCTTCGTGCTTCTGGGAGCAGTGTGTGATTGCAGCTGTTTCTTCCTTTTTAACTGCTAGTGGGGGTTTGAACTGATTGGGAGCTTGGCTGTGCTCTGATTGGATGGGGGTTTTTTTGTGCTCTGATTGGATGCGGGGGGGGTGTCCTGTTTGGGTGGGGGCTTGGTTGTGCTCCGATTAGTCTGAGTTGCAGGGGGACTTGAGCTGGTGAGCTGCATTGCTGTTGTTTGGCTTCGTGTTCGTGGTCGTGCTACATCTTCATAGTGGGTGTCAGTCTGCTGCATGTATGAATTGGAGGGGTTTGAAATGGCTAATGTTGCAGCTGCGGTCTGGCTTCTGGTCTGGCTTCTGGTCCAGCTCACCAGCTCAAGTCCCCCTGCAACTCAGACTAATCTGAGCACAACCAAGCCCCCACCCAAACAGGACACACTTCCAATTTTACATGGGAGAAAACCCGAATAACCAAAGACCTACATACAAACACCCGCGAAAACCTCAGAAAACATATATATATATATATGGATGCCAAAAAGTCACACAGGTGGACAAAATAAAAACCTCCTAAGGAAAGAGGAAGGACAAAAAGGAAAAAAATCTTCATGATTTAGGAATTTGCAGCCCTGCAATCCTCCCGTCCGCCATCCCAGGATATTTGAATGAATGAGAAATTTAGCAGGTCCCCTGGTCCCCTTCGCCAGCAGGCAAGGGGCTTTCTCTGTTGAATGTCGGCTTGCTGGTGGTGCATTTTACAGAGCCTGCAGGCAGCTGAGAGGGAAAGGGAAGTGAATCTGGATTTGCTAAGAGCCTCTGGCAGAACAGCTGATTATTATAGATTTATTTCGCCCCGTTGTCTCTCGGGCTGCTTGCAAATGCAAACTTGAAAATTCATGCATATCGCTGGAAGATTATCCTTATTAAACTCCCCCCCCTCTTTTTTTTAGACCCTGTTGTGTAGTCCCTTCATTCGGGGTAGAGTCGAGGCGACTGGATGGAGCTGAGCGTTTACCAGCCGGATGCCCTTCCTGACACCACGTGAAGTTCATAACTGAGCTTTTACCAGCCGGGTGCCCTTCCTGACTCCATGTGTAGTTCACAACTGAACGTTTACTAGCTGGATGCCCTTCCTGACACCATGTGGTGTTCGCAGCTGAGAGTTTACTAGCCGGGCGCCCTTCCTGACACCACGTGAAGTTCACAACTGAATGTTTACCAGCCGAATGCCCTTCTTGACGCCATGTGGAGTTCATAGCTAAGCGTTCACGTGGAGTTTATTAGTATTGTTCATATTTAAGCCATCTTTTTACTTGCCGGGATGTGGTGGCTCAATGGCTAAGACGCTGAGTTTGTCGATCGAAAGGTCAGCAGTTCGGCGGTTCGAATCCCTAGTGCCACATAATAGGGTGAGCTCCTGTTACTTGTCTCAGCTTCTGCCAACCTAGCAATTCGAAAGCAGGTTAAAAAAATATGCAAGTAGAAAAATTAGGGACCACCTTTGGTGGGAAGGGAACAGCGTTCCGTGCACCTTTGGCGTTGAGTCATGCCGGCCACATGACCACGGAGACGTCTTCGGACAGCGGTGGCTCTTCGGCTTTGAAACAGAGATGAGCACCGGCCCCTAGAGTCAGGAACGACTAGCACGTATGTGCGAGAGGAACCTTTACCTTTTACTTGCCGAGCCTCAGTAAAAAAACTCAGCAAAACCTCCCTACTTTAGCCTATTTTTTTTAAAAAAAAATTGGGGTGAAATGTTAAAACATATTTACGACAGTAAACCGTACGCTGAGTAAATCGATAAATGCAAACTAGGAGCTCATCAAAGTATCGCCACTTCGCCGCCAACGGATTTCGACCTTCAAACAAAACCCAAGCTACACCAGGAGTGTGTCTCTTGCACAGCGTTTCCTGGGAGAGAAACCGAGCTTCCATAAATAAGTAATTAAAAATCAATTTTAGGCATTGTCAGGATTAAGGAGAAGAAGGAAGAATGAGGGGTCAAAAAAGAGGAGGGGGGGAGGGAAGAAGGGAGGATTGTCAATGCAGTGAGCACCATTCATGTCCTTAAACGAAGTTAGAGTCTTTAGGATACAAATAAAAAAATAGATAAAAAGATTAGGGTTTATTTTAAAAAAAATAGTTTATATTTCGGTCCGAATGTTCTGCATGGTTTTGAATTGTCAGCCGAAATCCTGCCATAGCTCTGGGTTGAATCCCAAACGTTGAAACGCTTTGAATAGGCCGTGTCCTGCATTTAGAAATGGGAGATTATCTGATTTTTGCCTTTTATTTCCTCTCAGGTTTGGCAATTCCCCCCCCCCCAAAAAAAATTAATGTTTGGTTTGTTGCTAAACTGGAGAAGAAGCAAGCAAGGATCTTGCTAAACCTGGTTGGGAGGCTACAAGGAAATCCAAGGTTTGGAGGCTAAATTGGGAAGTTTTGGATTTAGTTTTTTTTTTAAAAAAAGGCAGTCCTCGTTTAGCAGCCAAAATCGGGAAGCGGTCACCGAGGGAAACCATGACACTGCGCATAGTATTACTCTAGCTTTTCTGGGCTTTATAGACCCACGAAGGTCATGACTGATCAGGGTTGTTTGTTAAAGTTTTTAAAAAAAAACAGACGATACATGTGGCCCTCGTTTAGCCACCGCCGTTGGGACGGGCACCTCGGTCGCTGAGTGAAGCGGTTGCTTCGCGAAACCGAGACTGCGCTTGTTATCTTTACTGAGGCTATTCGTCACTTTCGAAACCCACGGAGGTCATTTACGGGCGAAGTTATACATCGTGAAGTCATATTTTGTTTTTAAGCGCTGTCGTAACTGGGAGCGGGCGCTAAACGAGGACCACCTCCGGTGGCGAACTCCCTCCATTCTCTTGACAGGAAAGCTGGCACCCCTGGGAACCCACCCACCCCAAATTCAAATGAAACTCTTCCACGTTTTAACGCAGTCTCGATAAAAAGCTGGCACAGAAAATGCGCATTAATGTTTTCATCAGACCCCAGGGCTGTCGAGTCTAATTATGGGGAAGCGGGGGGCTGCAGAGAAAACCCCCCCCAATGAGGACATGATAGGGGGTGGGGGAAAGAGGAGACAAACCCCCCAGGCATCCATTAACTCTCAAGTTGTGTTCCCTTTTGTAACATTGCGGTCTTAAATTAGCCTGATGCAAACTGGCTGACTTTTGCAAAATCAATACAGTACTTTTCTTGGTTCTGCAATCTTGGCTCAATTCTATTCAGTCCCAAGTGTTTTTATTTAGTTAAAAAAAAAATTAAATTGAGATGTTCTTTACGAATCCTTTCTCTAAACCTTCCCCCCCCCCCCAAAAAAAACCCACATTCCAGGATATTTCATACTTGACTGGATCTAGTTAGCCGCAAAAGACAATTCCGTTTCAGAAACGGAATTTCTGTGGCTCAGACTGCTAATGCAGTCTGTTATTAACAGCAGCTGCCTGCAATTACTGCAGGTTCTAGTCCCACCAGGCCCAAGGTTGACTCAGCCTTCCATCCTTTATAAGTTGGGTAAAATGAGGACCCAGATTGTTGGGGGGGGCAATAAGTTGACTTTGTATATAAATATACAAATAGAATGAAGACTATTGCTAACATAGTGTAAGCCGCCCTGAGTCTTCGGAGAAGGGCGGGATATAAATGCAAATAAAAAAAGATTAAAAAAAAAAAAAAGTTTGGAAGGGACCTTGGAGGTCTTCTAGTCCAACCCCCGGCTCAAGCAAGAGACTTTCACCTTTCCAACCGTGCAACTGGACAGGTGGTCCTCCACTTATAACCTTTCGTTTAGAGACCGTTTGAAGTTACAACGGCGCTGGGGGGGAAAAGGGGGTGTTGTGACTCCACCCCTCCCCCGAGCTGTCTTCATGGAGGAGAGTGACTTGGAGAGTGAGGGAGAGGAGCCAGCAAGGCCTCCCTCGCCAGGACCCTCCTCGCTGGCACCGCCCCAAGTTCCAGATGCAGGCCAGGAGGAGAAGCTGACAAGGCCTCCCTCTCCCTCACCCTCCTCCTCCCTGGCAATGCCTCAAGTCCCAGCTGCTGACGATCAATCCTGGAGGCGGCGATGAAAAGATAAGCATGCGCAGCAGAGGAAAAAGTGTGGCAGGCTCAGAGATTGATGAGTCACTGAGCCACACCCCACAGGGTATAAAAGTGGGTGGAGCTGCCACGTGGCCCTTGTGACGGACAAAAAAAGATACCAAGAGTGCACTGCAGCTCGGTTGTTGGAGGGTTAAAGGACTTTGTCAGTGAGTTTTGGCAACGGATCTTGGACACGAGATAACGGACTCAGAACTTGGCAGGCCTTTGCGCGGTCACTGCCAAGTATTTCCTCAACTGAAGAAAACCAGGTCTGTAGCAAATAAAAAGACTGGGAGACACGCGTCTTTGCGTTTGCTCTGTGAAGTGGGGAGGGGGAACAGAACGGGGGGATTTACGACCGGGCCTCACCCTTATGACCATAGCAGCATCCTCATGCGCAGGAGATCAAAATGCAGAGGCTTGGCAACTGCCTCACATTTACGACGGTTGCAGGATCCGGAGGCCACCTGATCCCCTTTTTGCGACCTTCTGACAAGCAATGGGGGAAAGCCGGATTCACTTAACAGCCAACCGATTTGCTTAACAAATGCAGCGATTCGCTTAACAATTGCAGCAAAAAAAAAAAGGTTGCCAAACAGGGGCGCGATTCACTTAGCAACCGCCTCGCTTAGCAATACAAACCCCCGGACCCAATGGCGGTCATAAATCAAGGACCTACCTGTACATAATTATCAGGCTGACGTTGCAAACCCCTAGTAGAGACCAACAGCAGATGAATGCTTGAACCAGAAATTTTATTTTATTTATTTATTTATTTATTTATTTATTTATTTATTTATTTATTTATTTATTTATTTATTTATTTATTTATTTGTCACACGGTATATATAAGCATAAGCATGAAAATAACTATACAATATATAAGCATATATATGAGCATAAGTATGTAATAACTATATTAATTGGATATAACGAAAGGAAACAATAGGACAGGAACAGTAGGCACGTTTGTGCTCTTATGCACGCCCCTTACAGACCTTTTAGAAATTTATTTATTTATTTATTTATTTATTTATTTATTTATTTATTTATTTATTTATTTATTTATTTATTTATTTTTCATATTTTTATACCGCCCTATCTCCCTAGGGACTCAGGGCGGTTCACAACCAGATAAAATACATATAAATACAAATAAAACATCCATTAAAAAACTTATTATAATTGGCCAAATAATTAAAATGATAATAAAAATAATAAAATCCCCATTAAAACCAATTCAAATTTAAAATCTAGTCCAGTCCTGCGCAAATAAATAGATGTGTCTTAAGCTCGCGGCTTAAATGGGGTGAGGTCAATAGTAGAGAGTTTTTGGTTGAAGCTTTTGGGATTTTGGGAAGAGACCACCGTTTTATCATTAAATTCAGTTAATTAAAATTAAAATTAAAATTAAATTAAATTAAATTAAATTAAATTAAATTAAATTAAATTAAATTAAATTAAATTAAATTAAATTAAATTAAATTAAATTAAATTAAATTAAATTAAATTCTCAGCCATTTTTTGTCCCCACCAACAACCAGGGTTCTGCAACTTGAAGCCCCCTCAAATTTCCCGTCAATCAAGGAGGGAAGGAAATGAAGGGAAGGGAAGGGAAGAAGGAAGGAAGGAAGGAAGGAAGGAAGGAAGGAAGGAAGGAAGGAAGGAAGGAAGGAAGGAAGGAAGGAAGGAAGGAAGGAAGGAAATGAAGGGAAAGGAAAGGAAAGGAAGGGAAGGGAAGGGAAGGATAGAGAGTAAAGGAGAAAGAAAGTAAAAGAGAAAGAAAGAAAAGAAAAAGGAAGGAAGAATGGAGGGAGGGAGGCAGGGAGAGAGAGGGAGAGAAAGAAAGATACAAAAATTTCTTTCCACAAAATGTAATTAACTTATGGCACTCCCTGCCACAAAGTATGCTAAGAGCAGGTTAAACGGGGCTTCGATCAGGGAACATCCTGTTAGCAGATCCAACCTCCAACCCGGGTTAACAAACCAAGTTAGGATATTCTCGCAAGAGGTGGAGTTTCCAAAATTAAACCAACATGCACGCAACTTTTACAGACGGACTTCCTTCACCCAGCTTGCTATGACAGGGGGCTGAATTCTCACAGGGGACGTAATTCTCAAAGGATGCTAGACCCCCCCCCAAATGTTACCCTCATGTTGCCGGTCAAATAAGCCAACTATCATAGGTTGTCCTGACCAAGCTAGCAAAAAAACCCGTACGGATTTTCGTTCTCGCTTTCTTCCAATGTCAGTTTTGCTCCCGTCTGCTTTACGCATGAGAGAAAGTGTCAAAAGGAAGTTGGTTTAATCCATTTATTAAATTGATTTATCCCGCGGATGCTGGAGGTCTCCTTGGCAGACGGCAATTAAAAACCCGAACATCAGAAAGGAAACCGGAGGCATTAAAAATAATTTAAAAAAGAGCCATCAATGACGGACAGCCGAGGGCCGGCTCGAAAAAGCTAGCTTTCCAGCAAGGACTGTATTCATTCGTTTAATTTATTGACAAGGCTTATAGATCACTCCCGTGGATTCCCACTCCGATAGCTTTACGTCCATAACTGGGGTTTTTTTTTTTAAAAAAAGGGGCCGAGTTTTGAGAATTGCAAAAACACAGCAGCCACAGAAGGATAAAACCCTCTGCATTTGTCAAATTGAGGATTAATCTGCATCTGCACCAAAACAAATTCCTTGTGCGTCCAATCACACACTTGGCCAATAAAAATAATTTCTAATTCTAATTCTAATTCTAAAGGAAGAGGCGGGCGGCTGGAAAACAGGCTTTCACCTCTGCAAAAGCCGGTTTTGCCAAAAGCCAGATTTGGAAAAAAACCAAAAAAGGCAGTATAAACACCCTTCGGATTTGAGGCAAATGTTATTTAACGATTATTTTCTGGGCTGTATGTTTGATCGAACGTTTTGAGCTCCGTTTTTTGCTTCTTTGCTGTTGTTGTTGTTGTTGTTGTTTTCCTCCCCTTAGTTCTTGTTTGCCGCCCAGGGTCTATCAGAGTCGGATAAGAATTAAATATAAATATTTTGAAAACACGAAGACGGGGTGGGGTTGAGGTTACTCGGTTCAGCGGGGAGTCAATCGTTTGAAGGAGAGAAAAAGGAAAAGAGGGAGAGAAAAAAAGACAACTTTATAACAGGCAGTTCTCGACGCACTTGTCATTCGTTTAGCGACCATTGGAAGCGACGAAAGGTGACTCGCACTTTCAACCATCCCTGCACAGTCACAGGATCAAAACTGGGGTTGCTTGACAACCGGCGTGTCTCTACGAAAGATGGGATTCCCCAGTTGTGGCTACTCGGCCGGCTAACGACAAATCCATTAAGAGAAGCCGGATTCATTTAAAGGCCGCCTGACTCAGGTAACAACCGCGGCAAAAATGGCCACCCGAGGGGGCCACGCCTCACTTGACAGCCGCCTCGCTTATGGGATGGAAATTCCACTCGCGGTTGCGGTCGTAAGTCGAGGGCTGCCTGAAAAAACCTATAAAGATCGGAACGGTGCGAGTCAACATCGTTCTCCGTTGTGGTGTAACGGAACCGAAATTTTGGATTTTGAAGAGCAGGGATGGGAAGATTATTGAGGTCTTTGAATGTGGGTGTTGGAGAAGGCAGAATAGCAGAGTGGGGGGGGGACCTTGGAGGTCTTCTAGTCTGACCCTCTGCCCAGAATACAGAATAACAGAGTGGGAAGGGACCTCAGAGGTCTTCTAGTCTGACCCCCTGCTCAGAAGATAGTATAACAGAGTGGGAAGGGACCTTGGAGGTCTTCTAGTCTGACCCCCTGCCCAGAATACAGCATAACAGAGTGGGAAGGGACCTCGGAGGTCTTCTAGTCTGATCCCCTGCCCAGAAGATAGAATAACAGAATTGGAAGGGACCTTGGAGGTCTTCTAGTCCAACCCCCTGCTCAAGCAGGAATCTCTATCCCATTTCAGACAAATGGCTGTCCAAGCTCTTCTTGAACGCCTCCAGTATTGGAGCACCCACAGCTTCTGGTGGCAAGTTGTTCCACTGATTACTTGTTCTCAGCATCAGGAAATTTCTCCTTAGTTCCAGGTTGCTTCTCTCCTTGATTAGTTTCCATCCGTTGCTTCTTGTCCTACCTTCAGGGGCTTTGGAGAATAGGCTGAGCCGCCCCCTCACCCTTCTTCTTTGGGGCAGTCCCTGAGATATTGGAACAGCCAAGGATTTTTTGACCTATCGTCAAAAAAAACCAACCCAGAATTCTCACGCGGGACACCAATAAGCTCAAAAACGATCCTACTCTGGGCGCAGGGTGCAAAGATCCAATGATCTGGAGAAGGTTTTGAGGTTGAGAAAGACGGAAGGAAAGAGAAGAAGAGATACAGTGCTGTTGAAGGCAGCACTGGAAGATTTGAAGGACCGCATTGGGATCTGATCACCCGGAAGAAAATTAAACGACGTGGTCGGTGAATCGTAAAAAAAATTGGCAGTCTTCTCTTGAGTATCTGCAACAATCCATCTGAGTTGATTTTACAACCGGGAATCTAACTGTAGAAGCCACATCAACATGGAAGGACCTTCTCCTACGAAGCATCTGTCTTAAAAACTCATTTTTTTTAAAAAAGCTGCCAAATTCTCTCGTTTGCGCACGGATTTCCATTTTCACCTTCTGCCTAAGCAGCGTATAGTCCTACGCCCTACTTTACTACAGAGAGTAAGTCTGATAGTTGGCGACCTGCCTGGTCTGAAGAGTTTCCTTCTCCTCGTTTAGGTTAGATGGCTCTTTTTTTTTTTTTTTTTTGCTAAATGGATTAACGATCTGCGTACTAACAAGCTGTGTTTCTTGAAACTTGGCAGCTTGAGGATGGGTGGACTTTGATTCCTAGAATTCCCGAGCCCAGCCATGTTGGTTTGGGAATTCTGGGAATTGTATTCCACCCATCTTCAAGCGGCCCAGGCTCAGAAACATTTTTATTTTTTTGATAAAATAATATTTATTAAATTTTCAAACATTAAAATACACAGTACAAAAAGAAAAATAATACACAAATATATATATAAAGTAACAAAGACAGAAGCATCAAAATTACAATACTAGTAACAGCTTTTCTACATCGGTATCTCTATCCTATTAACCTTTATATACAAATTCTACTTCTAAATATCTCTATCTTAAACTTAAAGTTTAACTCTAAGTTTACGATAGAGAAACATTTTTATTAAGCCTAGTAGCAACTTCTGACATCTTCGAGAGCTCTCCGTGGTCCTGAAAGGTCTCGAACAGCCTGAAACAGCTTTCCAGATAGGCCTCGACCTAACGACTACAATCGAGTTCGAAATTTTTGTCGCCAACTGAAACATTTGTTAAGGGAACTTTGCCTCGCTTTACGACCTCCCTTGCCACGGAATCACTACACTCGTTCAGGGAGTAGGTTGTTAAGTGAATCCAGCTTCCCCCATTGACTTTGCTTGTCAGAAGGTCTCAAAAGGTGATCACGTGACCCCTCCAGAACGGTGCAACTGTCATAAACATGAGTCAGTTGCCAAGCCTTTGAATTTTGTTGAGCGATCACGGTGACTTACGACCGCTTTTCACATTTATGATGCAGCGGTCCTTTCAGGGTTGTTGTGATTTTGAACGGTCATTCAATGAACTGTACATAAGTCAAGGACTTCCTGTATATGGTTTAAGCCACACAAGACCCAAACTCTTATCAATTCCCTGTCCTCAAAGAAAGCTTGGACTAACAAGACAGTATAAATAGGGCCATTTGCGGGGGGGGGGGTTTCCCCCAATAGATTGCATCATATATCATGTGGAATTGTATATATCAGATTAGAATTAGAATAACAGAGTTAAAAGGGACCTTATAGGTTATCTAGTCCAACTCCCCTAACTCCCAAGCAGGAGACCCGACATTATTTCTGACAGATGGCAGTCCAGTCTCTTCTTAAAAACTTCCAGTAACGGGGAGAGAGGGAAGGAAGGAAGGAAGGAAGGAAGGAAGGAAGGAAGGAAGGAAGGAAGGAAGGAAGGAAGGAAGGAATAGCAGAATAAGAGAAAGCCTCCACAGGTGAAGTTCCCACAACTTCTGAAGGCAACTTCTGTTCCATTGATGGATTGTTCTCACTGTCAGAAAATTTCTCCTTATTTCTAGGTGGAATCTCTCCTTAATCAGTTTCCATCCATTATATGTATATATATATAAAGGTAAAGGTTCCCTTTGCACATATGTGCCAGTCGTTCCCGACTCTAGGAGGGCAGTGCTCATCTCTGTTTCAAAGCCGAAGAGCCAGCGCTGTCCGAAGACGTCTCCGTGGTCACGTGGCCAGCGTGACTCAACGCCAAAGGTGCACGGAACGCTGTTCCCTTCTCACCAAAGGTGGTCCCTATTTTTTCTACTTTTTTTACCTGCTTTCGAACTGCTAGGTTGGCAGAAGCTGGGACAAGTCACGGGAGCTCACCCTGTTACGCGGCACTAAGGATTCGAACTGCAGAACTGCTGATCTTTCGATCGACAAGCTCAGCGTTTTAGCCACTGAGCCCCCGCGTCCTTTTTCAGGCTGACTCAGGGCCCTAAAAATAGGCGCCCAAATTTATTAATATATTGCACGCTTCTGAGATTATTTCCCAAAAAGGGACAGGACCCTGTCACCATAAAAGATGGCCAACGATGCTTGCAGCTCTCCCAAGTTCAAAATATTATTTCATCCGCATGCCCCTCTCTCAAGCACATACTGCTCAATTTTTTTTTTAAAAAAAAAGTTTATTTAAATTTATTAGCGCTTGTGGCTTTATTGGCACAAGAATCTGTATGATTAGCAAAAAAAATCAGAGAGAATGCGAGAGAGAGCATTGACGTTCTGTCAAGGAAGAGAAATGAATTATTAATTCAATATTTGAGTAGAGGGGAAAAAAAAACCAGAAAAGGAAATTTGCTCCGGAGCCATGCAGAGAGAAGCTAATTTATTTCCTGACTTCTCTCTGGTGCAAATTGGTGAGGGGAGCGGGATTTTTTTATAAGTTTTAACCTGCTTCAAAAACTCTTATTTTTTGTTGTCCGGTGAACAAATGAAGCAATGCTGTCAAAGCCACAACACTCGACGTTTGCGGGGGATCTAGACAGGGGTGGGCTTCTGGGGGTTTGCAAGGGTTCGAGAGAACCTCTAGCTAAGATTCTGTGCAGTTCGGAGAACCCCCAAATCCCACTCCTGGATGGTTCGCCCACCCTTCCCCTCCCAGGAGTCCCCATGTGGGCCGTTTTGGATGCAGGTAAGTGCAGGGCGCGTACTCAGGGAGGGTGAAAAATGGGGCTACCGGAAATTTGGGAAGGCCGGAAATGGGCCTATTTCCAGCCTCCAGAGGGCCTCCAGAGCCTGGGGAGGCTGTTTTTGCCCTTCCCAGACTCTGGAGGCTTTCAGAGCCTGGGAAGGGCAAAAACGTCCCCCTCCCACCATGGTGCAGGAGGCTGGCTAGGCCATGCCCACCCTGCAACCAGGTGGAGAACCTCTTGCTAAAGATTATCGAAGCCCAGCCCTGGATCTAGAGCTAAGGTGGCCCAGATTCGAATTCTTTTTAAGAAAGCGAAACTTTGACCCAGGCGACTTATTTTTAAGGGACGTTTCAGAATAAATCGATGGGGCACGGACGGGGCGTTAAAAAGGCAAATGTAAGCGGTAAAAGGGGCCTATCCCATAATAGCCCCTTCGCTGTTACCCTTTGTAAGGGCAGGCGAGAAAGACTTTGGGAGACTGAGAGGCTGCCAAGAGAAGAGAAAAAGAGAAGAGACAGCTTAGGCCTCCGATAGAATGGGTGGAAAAAGTCTCTCAGCATCTTGGCAACCTGAAGATGCTGTGGACTTCAACTCCTAGAGTTCCCCTCCTTGTTCTTCTCCTCCTGCTCCTTGTCTATCTTCTCTTCCTTCTCCTTGTTTATCTTCTCCTCCTCCTTCTCATCCTTCTCCTTGTTTATCTTCTCCTCCTCTTCCTTGTCTATCTTCTTTCCTCCTCCATCTTCTTCTTGTCTACCTCCTCCTCCTCCTAATCTTACTCCTTTTTCTCCTCTGTCTCCTCCTCCTCCATCTCTTCCTCTTTGTTTATCTTCTCCTCCTCCTTCTCATTTCTTCTCCTCCTGCTCCTTGTCTTATCTTCTCTTTCCTCCTCTATCTGCTCCTTGTCTATCATTTCCTCCTCCTCCTCCTCCTCCTCCTCCTCCTCCTCCTCCTCCTCCTTGTCTATCTTCTCTCCTTCTCCTCCTCCTCCATCTTCTCGTCTATCATCTCCTCCTCATATATCTCCTTCTCCTCCATCTCCTCCTCCTCCATCTTCTTCTCATTTATCTCCTCCTCCTCCTTGTCTATCTTCTGTTCTCCTTCTCCTTCTCCTCCTCCATCTTCTCCTTGTTTCTTCTCCCCCTCCTCCTTGTCTTTCTTCTCTTCGCCTTCTTCTCCTTCTCCATTCCTCCTCCTCTATTTTCTCTTTCTCCTTGTCTAACTTCTCTTCTCCTCCTTTTCCTCCATCTTCTCCTTGTCTATCATCTCCTCCTCCTTATCTGTCTCCTCCTCCTCCTAGTCTTTCTCCTTCTTCTTCTCCATCTCCTCCTCCTCCATCTTCTCCTTGTTTCTTCTCCTCCTCCTTGTCTATCTTCTCTCCTCCTCCTCGTTCTCCATTCCTCCTCGTCTATTTTCTCCTCCTTCTTCTCTAT
The DNA here is from genome assembly GCF_028640845.1 of Ahaetulla prasina. NCBI lineage: Eukaryota > Metazoa > Chordata > Lepidosauria > Squamata > Colubridae > Ahaetulla > Ahaetulla prasina. The sequence continues at coordinate 4,504,455 of NC_080555.1, read as the reverse complement.
CTTCTCCATTCCTCCTCCTCCTCTTCATCTTCTTCTTCCTCCTTCTCCTCCTCCTCCTCCTCCTCCTCCTCCTCCTCCTCTGTGAATTCCCTGGCTTCCCTGGGGCACTTCTAGTTCTCCTGCCAATGGATTTCAGCAGGAGGCTCCCAGGGTTTTTACATAATGCACGCTTTGCATCTCCCTACGCCTGCCCAACTCTCAGTCCCCCCCTCCCCTCCAACTCTCCTCTTTTGCGAAAAGTGGGTCTCCCACTTCGTCTTTTTGCACACCAGCCGATGCATCTCGTCAGTGCTTCAGAGTCCCCGACATCTGCATTCGCATCCGAGCACCCTCAGAGACACATAACGCGCACTGCACACTGCACAAGTATCCCGAAACGAGCGGGATTTAGCTCCCAGAAATGAATATTCTCCAGGTTAAGGAACCGAGTTTCCAAATAATATAACTAATAATAATAATAATAATAATTCCTCTGTTTTGCATGGAGACAGCAGATTTAATTTCGGGCACATCACTTTGCATCAGGACAATTTTTCTGCATGCTTCTCTCTCTCTCTCTCTCTTCTCCATCAATGCACATAAATTCTCCCTCTACTCAACGGATGAATAACCCCACAAAAGGACATTCCCCCTCCTTCTAACCCCACAAAATTCCAGCATATATAATACACACACACACACACACACACACACATAACAAGATAGAGAACATTCTCCCCCCCCCCCCGCCTTTTCTTCTTAAATGCATTTATTCCCATCTCTCCTTCCAGGCAGATCAGGCAATATCAAAGAAGTATTTTCGCAAAGGGGGGGTGGTGTGTAAGAAGACAGACACAAAACCAGAAGGACCTCAGAAATGTCGGTGAGCAGAGGGGAACGGAGACGGCCCCTTGCCGAGCAGGCGTGCAAATGACACACTCAGCCCTGTGTACAATTCTTCAAATTTTCCCAGCCTTTCTTTCTTTCTTTCTTTCCTTTCCCCCCCCCCCCCCCGGGCACCAAATCTATCTATCTTTGAGCCGTAAACGCCATGCTGAAGTTATGGACACTCTTTCTCTGCATTATTATTATTATTATTATTATTATTATTATTATTATTATTATTATTATTATTATTATTATTATTATTATTATTCCCCCCCCCTCTCTTCCTCCGTTATCTTTCCTTCTCCTTTTCCCCCCCCCTCACTAGATGCCTACAGGTGCAGTGCGCCCTGCTCGCAATTAAAATTGATAGCGTGCAAATCAAAAAACCAAAACCAAAAACCAACTCTGCTTGCCATCCCTTGCCTTCTCCTTTGCACAAGTCTAAAAAAAAAGGCTTCGGTGTCCTGGAATCACCTCTGGCTGGGGGTGGGGCGGGGGGGGGGTCCTGTTTGCACAACCAAGAGGGATTCTCACCATTCCTTATTTTATTTATTTTTTTTGCAGTGGGGAAATCCGTTAGCCAAGCAGGAAGCGTCAAGCTGGCGGGGTCCCCTTTTCCATCCTCCATATATTGCATCCTTCCCAATTCTTGCATTTTTCTCTCCCTTCCACCTTCCTTCCTCCTCCTCCCTCTCCCCGTACCTTACTCATAGTGCCTGGATACTCTCAGGAGATGCTCCAAGGAAGATGCTGTGTCCTTTCCTTTCTCTCTCTCTCTCTCTCTTTCTTTCTCTTTCTCTCTCTCTCTCTCTGTGCTGGATTTTCATTCACAGCATCTGTTCGCATTCCCAGCACACTGGCACACTGAGCTGCGCTCAAAGGTACCCGGCACTTTGATTGACAGGGCCGGGCAGCCAATGAGAGAAGCCAGGAGTTTTTCTACAGCCCTTTTGCAAAGCGGAGCATAACCAGCTCGGTCGTAGTAAACAAACGGTGTCTCCTGGTTTTTATTTTCCCTCTCTCTTTCTCTCTCTCTCTTTTTTTATAACAAAAAAGAGAGGTGAGATTGCACGTTTCAGCAGTTCTCGCACTCGGAAACCTAGAACGCAAGGCAGAGATGTGCGTTTAAAACACACACACCGCGCCAGATATAACTTATTTCGGAAGGAGAGCTAACTCATGTTTGGTCAGTTTGGATCAAGGGTGTCCAACCGATGCGGTCCAACTGAGGGCCGCATCAGAGTCAGTGGTGAGATTCAGCCAGTTCTATCCAATTCAGGCGAACCTGTAGCGGCGGCTATGGAGGCTCCACCCACCCATCCGGACGTCATCGCATTCTGTTCTTGATGCTCAGTGCAGGCGCTCAATTTTGCGAACCGGTAGCAAAATTAAGTGAATATCACCCCTGATCAGGGTTGTGTTTGACCTTGGGGGGGGGGCAAGGGTGTGTGTGTGTGTGTGTGACCAGGGTGAGCACGGCCAGCTCAACGTCACAGGTGTCAGGGGCACCTGTGGTGGCCCGAGCGCTCTGCCAACGAAAACGGGCTCCCGAGCTCCGTTGTCATCCATGCAACCCTCCGGCAACCCTCCGCCAGCAAAAACAGAGCTTCGTTTTTGCCCTCGGAGGCACCGCAGGCCAATCCTTCACTGTTTCCAGGGCGACATCTAAGCACCCCGTAGGTTAGATCCGGGCCCCGGGCCTTGAGTTTGATGCCCCTGATTTAGATGGTTGGGGTTTGGGGTTCCCCCCCCCGCCAAGGGCAGCGGAGACACCAGGCCTGGGAAGTTGTAGCTGCAAAAAATGGGAAGGCGGGAATTTAATAACAATAGAGTTGGAAGGGACCTTGGAGGCCTTCTAGTCCAACCCCCTGCCCAGGCAGGAAACCCTACACCATCTCAGATGGTTATCCAACCTCTTCTTAAAAATTTCCAGTGTTGGAGAATTTACAACTTCTGCAGGCAAGTTGTTCCACTTATTAATTGTTCTAACGGTCAGGAAATTTCTCCTTAGTTCTAAGTTGCTTCTCTCCTTGATTAATTTCCACCCATTGCTTCTTGTTCTACCCTCAGGTGCTTTGGAGAACAGCCCGACTCCCTCTTCTTTGTGGCAAACCCTGAGATATTGGAACACTGCTATCATGTCTTCCCTAGTCCTTCTTTTCATTAAACTAGACATACCGAGTTCCTGCAACCGTTCTTCATATGTTTTAGCCTCCAGTCCCCTAATCATCTTCGTCGCTCTTCTCTGCACTCTTTCTAGAGTCTCAACATCTTTTTTACATCGTGGTGACCAAAACCGAATGCAATATTCCAAGTGTGGCCTTACCAAGGCCTTATAAAGTGGTACTAACACTTCACGTGATCTTGATTCTATCCCTCTGTTTATGCAGCCCAGAACTGTGTTGGCTTTTTTAGCAGCTGCTGCACAAATGCTGGCTCATATCTAAATGGTTATCCACTAGGACTCCAAGATCCCTCTCACGGTACTACTATTGAGCAAGGTGCCACATATATGGTACCTGTACATTTTGGGTTGTTGTAGTAGCCAATATGATTTATAGAGAATTTATAGAGTTTATTTATAGAGAATTTATTTATAGAGAATTATAGAGAATATAGAGATATTGTAGAGATTTATACATTGTGTGTTTGCAAGGCTATGACTATGAACAGTGGCAAGTTTCAAGTGGGTGGACTTAACTCCTAGAATTCCTCAGCCAGCATGCTTTAAGATGGGTGGACTTCAACCCCCAGAATTCTCCAATCAGAATGGTTTAAGATGGGTGGACTTCAACCCCCAGAATTCCTCGGCCAGCATGCTTTAAGATGAGTGGACTTCAACCCCCAGAATTCCCCAATCAGAATGGTTTAAGATGAGTGGACTTCAACCCCCAGAATTCCCCAATCAGAATGGTTTAAGATGGGCGGACTTCAACTCCCAGAATTCCTCGGCCAACATACTCAGGGATGTGGTGGCAATCTTAAGTGCGAGGACTGATTATAAATCATTTTTTCCAGCACTATTGTAATTTCAAACGGTTACTAAATGAATGGTTCTAAATTGAAGAGATAGTGCTAGGGAATTCTGGGTATTGAAGTGTACACATCAGGAGACAGTGAGTTCTAGTTTTGGCTTGGGCATGAAAACCGGCTGGGTGACTTTGGGCCAATCACCAGGGGACGGTGAGTTCTAGTCCCATCTTAGGCATGAAAGCCAGCTGGAGGACAAGGCCCCATCTCTCTGCCCAACCCATCTCACAGGGTTGTTGTTATAGGGAAAACAGAAGGAGGAAGATAGTTACTTGTAAAAATAATAAAAGCTGGGTACAAACAAACAAATGTTAGTCCAATCTGAGCAGGGGGTTGAACTAGAAGACCTTCAAGGTCTTTCTTTCTTTCTTTCTTTCTTTCTTTCTTTCTTTCTTTCTTTCTTTCTTTCTTTCTTTCTCTCCCTCTCCCTCCCTCCCTTTCTTTTTCTTTCTCTCTCTCTTTCTTTCTTTCTCTCCCTCTCCCTCCCTCCCTTTCTTTTTCTTTCTCTCTCTCTTTCTTTCTTTCCTTTCTTTCTGTTTCTTCCTTCTTTCCCTCCCTCCTTCTTTTCTTTCTTTCTATTATTTCCTTCCTTCCTTCCTTCCTTCCTTCCTTCCTTCCTTCCTTCCTTCCTTCCTTCCTTCCTTCTTTCCTCTTCCCTCTTTCTCTCTCTCTCCCTCCCTCTATTATTTTCTTCCTTCCTTCTTCTCTCTTTCTCTCTTTCTCTCCCTCCCTCTTTTTATTATTATTTTCTTTCTTTCTTTCCTTTTTTCTCTTTCTCTTTCTCTTTCTCTTTCTTTCTTTTTTTTTTCTTTCTTTCTCCTTTACTCTCTATCCTTCCGATGGAACGGCTTCCCTCCAGGAGTTTCCTTCCTTCCTTCCTTCCTTCCTTCCTTCCTTCCTTCCTTCCTTCCTTCCTTCCTTCCTTCCTTCCTTCCTTCCCTCCCTCCCTCCCTCCCTCTGTTATTCTATTAAATCAAACAACTGTATTTCACTAGCTGGCTCCTGTCCTCTTTTGCACTCAGGATGCGTCTAAATGCATTTAAACCTGATTAAAACCCTCGTGTTTTCTCATCTGTTTTTGCCTTCTCTGCTCAATTTTTCCCATCATGTTTAATTTAAAGCCCAAAGAGCAGAAGATAAAAAATTTATGTGGCACAGCCCAGCCAGGGGGGGGGGGTGGAGGGGGGGGAGAAGAAACATGGAGCAGGTTGAGCGATGGGAAAACTCTTCGCTGTTTTTTTTTCCCCCTAAAGCCCCACATACGTTGGGGCCCAAACAGGAAATCATTAATCAAAGTGGAAAAGATCAACTTCTATTTCATCAAAAAATACACAATAGGACTTCAGGCCAAGACAGGGCGAGACAGACGCTCGCGCTGGGCAATTTATATTCTATTTCCCCCCCCCTCTCTCTCTCTTTGGTAAGAAACCGCAATGTGAAACCGCCTTTGGTTATTGCTTTATTAATTCTTAGTTTGTTTAAACCTTCTTTTTTTTTCTCCCTCGGGTGAAAAACCCTGGCTTATTCCGTTTGTCATTTTAGGGGGAATTTTTTTTTGAGTGGGGGGGTTTTCAGCTGATGCTCAGCTGATCCGACAAGATGCTTTCGGCCTTCTTCAACAAACCATGATTCAGATGAATCCTGCATCCAACGGGAAGGGGGGGGGGACGAGGGAGAGAGAGAGAGAGATTGTAACTGCGGTTTTACTCATTTGAATCTCCAGTTGTTAAGTGACTTTCACCTTCAATCTCGTAAATTGCTAAGCGTTACCTTGGGGTGAACGGGCAAGCAAACAAATTTAATAAAAAATAACCATCAAACCATAATGCAGGTAAGGCAGGGGAGAAATGCTCCCGGTTCGGACCGGATCGCGTGATCCGGTTAGCGATGGCGGCGGGTGGTTTGGAGAACCAGTAGCAAAAAAAAGTGGGGTTTTTTTCCCCAATATCTCAGGGGTTGCCACGAAGAAGAAGGAGTCAAACTATTCTCCAAAGCACCTGAGGATAGAACAAGAAGCAATGGGTGGAAACTAATCAAAGAGAGAAGCAACTTAGAACTAAGGAGAAATTTCCTGACAGTTAGAACAATTAATCAGTGGAACAACTTGCCTGCAGAAGTTGTGAATGCTCCAACCCTGGAAGTTTTTAAGAAAATGTTGGATAGCCATTTGTCTGAAATGGTGTAGGGTTTCCTGCCTGGGCAGGGGGTTGGACTAGAAGACCTCCAAGGTCCCTTCCAACTCTGATATTATTATTATTATTATTATTATTATTATTATTATTATTATTATTATTATTATTATTATTATTATTATTATTATTATTATTATTATTTTACTTTTAAAAGCATTTTTTCTTTGGCCGAAAAAATGCTTTTAAAAGTAAAAAACCCCAAAAAACCTGATGATCGCGTGGCTCAGCTGGGATCGTTAAAGGCTTTTAAAAGCATTTTTTTACAACCTCTTCGGCTAAAGAGGTTGTAAAAAAATGCTTTTAAAAGATTCGGATGATCAGCAACTCAGCTGCGATCATCAGAACCTTTTAAAAGCATTTTTTTACGACCTCTTCAGCCGAGGAAATTGTAGAAAAAATGCTTTTAAAAGTTAAAAAAAAAATTGGCCACACCCACCCAGTCACATGACACCCCCCCACCAAGCCACGCCCACAGAACCGGTAGTAACAAATTTTACATTTCCCCCCTGAGGTAAGGCCTCGACTTACAACAGTTCACTTAGTGACGGTTCTAAGTTACGACGACACCGACAAGAGCTACTTATGACCATTTTTCACACTTAGCAACCATTGCAGCGTCCTGGCGGACTCCGTGACCACAATTCACACGCTTGGCAAGTGATTCATATTTATGACGGTCGCAGCGTCCTGGGGTCATGCAAAGTCAGTGGGGAAAAGCCACTTAACAACCGCATTACTCACTTAATGACTGCAGTGATTCACTTAACAACAGTGGCAAGAAAGGTCCCTAAAACGGGGCAAAACTCGCTCAACAACTGTCTCGCTTAGCGACTGACGTTTTGGGCTCAACTATGGCCGTAAGTCGAGGACTACCCACAGCTTGGAAACAATGAGGAGGCTCATTCCTCCCTCCTCCCAGCCTACCTCACAGGGACGTTGTACAGGACCATAGAGATCCGCATTCATTCCTGTATACAGGTAGTCCTCGACTTAACAAAAACTCATACAGTGACCATTCAAAGTTACAACAGCACCGAAGAAAGGAACTTACGACCGTTTTTTTCACACTTATGACCTTGGCAGGGTTCCCCGGGGTCGCGTGGATCAAAATTCAAGACGCTTTGGCAACTGACTCGCATTTATGACGGTCGCAGGATTCCGGGGTCAGGTGATCCTCTTTTGGCGACCTTCTGGCAAGCCAAGTCCGGGTGGGGGGGAGCCAGCGATTCACTTAACAAATGGAGCCAGAGAAGTCGTAAAATAGGACAACAACACTCCCTTAACAAACGTTTCACCGAGCGACATAAATTTGTGGTCGTAACCCGAGGACTACCTGTTTACATTTATTTAAACCCCTCTCGACTCAGTCCTTAACCCAGCAAGTTATTTTCTTCTCCAGATTCGTCAACAGCTCGGAGTTGATCCAACTGTAGGCTGTGAGTTTTCTCATTCGCCCGTCGGGAGCCAAACGGGTTTAACTTCATTCCGGGAGGATTGCAAGAATCATTAAGGGGACTCTGGACCCAGTGAGGCCCAGGATAAGTACCTGCCGGTGACCCTGGAAAGCCGTGTGTGTGGGGATCCCCGGGAGTTGCTGAACAGAGTCCCCAAATTTTGCTGCTTCTCTTTGGCCTTAAAGGGAGTTTGGCCCCCAGAACTGAAGTGGGGCACCAGCAACTGGCTTCGGGCTACGAAAATGTTGCTTCAGGCATCCAGGTGAGAGGTAAGTCGGCGCGAATGAAAACCCTGGGTGTCCATTTGTCTCTGTGTTATTGTGTTTGTGTGTGTATGAGAGAGAGAGAAAGAGAGAGAGATAGACAGACAGACAGAAATAGAGAGAGAGATAGATAGATATAAATATATATAGAGAGAAGATATATATATAGAGAGGGGGAGATAGATAGATATATATATAGATAGATAGATAGATAGATAGATAGATAGATAGATAGATAGATAGACAGAAAGAAAGAAATAGAGAGAAGAGATAAATATAAATATATATATATAGAATATAGAGAGGGGGGGGAGAGAAGATATAGATATAGAGAGAAAAGAGAGAGATAATGACAGATGATAGATAGGTAGATAGATACATAGAGATAGAGAGAGAGAGAGAGAGAGATAGATAGATAGATAGATAGATAGATAGATAGACAGAAAGAAAGAAAGAAATAGAGAGAAGAGATAAACATAAAAATATATATAGAGAATATATATATAGAAAGAGAGAGGGGTGGGGGAGCCAGCGATTCACTTAACAAATGGAGCCAGAGAAGTCGTAAAATAGGACAACAACACTCCCTTAACAAACGTTTCACCGAGCGACATAAATTTGTGGTCGTAACCCGAGGACTACCTGTTTACATTTATTTAAACCCCTCTCGACTCAGTCCTTAACCCAGCAAGTTATTTTCTCGTCCAGATTCGTCAACAACTCGGAGTTGATCCAACTGTAGGCTGTGAGTTTTCTCATTCGCCCGTCGGGAGTCAAACGGGTTTAACTTCATTCCGGGAGGATTGCAAGAACCATTAAGGGGACTCTGGACCCAGTGAGGCCCAGGATAAGTACCTGCCGGTGACCCTTGAAAGCCGTGTAGGGGGGGATCCCCGGGAGTTGCTGAACGGAGTCCCCAAATTTTGCTGCTTCTCTTTGGCCTTAAAGGGAGTTTGGCCCCAGAACTGAAGTGGGGCACCAGCAACTGGCTTCGGGCTACGAAAATGTTGCTTCAGGCATCCAGGTGAGAGGTAAGTCGGCGCGAATGAAAACCCTGGGTGTCCATTTGTCTCTGTGTTATTGTGTTTGTGTGTGTATGAGAGAGAGAGAAAGAGAAGAGAGAGAGAGATAGACAGACAGACAGAAATAGAGAGAAGAGATAGATAGATATAAATATATATATAGAGAAGATATATATAGAGAGGGGGGGGAGATAGATAGATAGATAGATAGATAGATAGATAGATAGATAGATAGATAGATAGATAGACAGAAAGAAAGAAAGAAATAGAGAGAAGAGATAAACATAAATATATATATAGAGAATATATATATAGAAAGAGAGAGGGGTGGGGGAGAGAAGATATAGATATAGAGAGAAAAGAGAGAGATAATGACATGATAGATAGGTAGATAGATACATAGAGATAGAGAGAGAGAGAGAGAGAGAGAGAGAGAGAGATAATGATAGATAGAGATAGATAGATGATAGACAGACAGACAGACAGACACACACTGGTTGGTAGATAGACAGACAGACAGACAGAGACAGAGAATTTTTTAATCTTCACACTATTTTGTTGATTCGGTGAAAATATGAACTCCCGTTACTCCGCGACTTACAACCGACTTACAAACAGACTGTTGTCAAGTCGAGGAATCCCTGTTCCTTTCCCCAGTGTCCGTCGCAACTCTAAACAAACGTCCGTCAGTCGAGGACCGCCTTGCGATCTTGGTCCGAAGGAAGCTTGGCATCCGCGCCGTTGCGTTCGGGCGACCCCACCAGCCCTCCTTCTCGCCTCTCCAGCTGGGTCCCTTTTCCTTTCCCTTCCCTTCCCTCCCCGCCAACCTTCACCCGTGGGCCAGCTGGCACCTTCTCTCCCGCTTGCTCATGGGTTCAAAGTACACCCGTATCCTCCCTTATCGAAAGGAAATTAGTCTGGATCTTTTTCTCTTTCCACCCCACTCCAACTTCGGAGATTTCCAAGTCTGTGGGGAAAATAACCAGGAGGGTTGCAGGTGTTGGGAAAGACCAAGAACTTCCCACCAAGGTATGTCTTAAGTGGCACAGCTCAAGCAGGTAAGGGAAGCCAAGACGAGTTGAGAGAAAGGATCGCCTTGTACCACAACAATTCTACGGGTGGCTGGAAAAAAAAAACAAATCAGATCCATGCTAGATTTCACCTCTGAAGCAAAAACGTCGATCAGAATTTCTGGATTTAATTGATGGCATATAGAATAACAGATTTGGAAAGGGACCTTGGAGGTCTTCTAGTCCAACCCCCTGCTTAGGCAGGAAACCCTATCCCACTTTAGACAAATGATAATCAATCAGTTTCATTATGAGCCTTAGCTTTCCTCACTTCATCTTTGCAGGCTCGGGCTGTTGCTGATATTCTGATATTTACCCTTGTCCGTTTTGTCTTTCAATTTGTCAGGAGTTCTTTATGGAGCCACACTGGTTTCTTCTCCAGATTCGTCAACAGCTCGGAGTTGATCCAACTGTAGGCTGTGAGTTTTCTCATTCGCCCGTCGGGAGCCAAACGGGTTTAACTTCATTCCGGGAGGATTGCAAGAATCATTAAGGGGACTCTGGACCCAGTGAGGCCCAGGATAAGTACCTGCCGGTGACCCTTGAAAGCCGTGTAGGGGGGGATCCCCGGGAGTTGCTGAACGGAGTCCCCAAATTTTGCTGCTTCTCTTTGGCCTTAAAGGGAGTTTGGCCCCAGAACTGAAGTGGGGCACCAGCAACTGGCTTCGGGCTACGAAAATGTTGCTTCAGGCATCCAGGTGAGAGGTAAGTCGGCGCGAATGAAAACCCTGGGTGTCCATTTGTCTCTGTGTTATTGTGTTTGTGTGTGTATGAGAGAGAGAGAAAGAGAAGAGAGAGAGAGATAGACAGACAGACAGAAATAGAGAGAAGAGATAGATATAAATATATATAGAGAGAGAGATAGATAGATATAAATATATATAGAGAGGGGGAGATAGATAGAGAGATAGATAGATAGATAGATAGATAGATAGATAGATAGATAGACAGACAGACAGACAGACAGAAATAGAGAAGAGATAGATAGATAGAGATAGATAGATAGATATAAATATATATAGAATATAGAGAGGGGGAGATAGATAGATATAAATATATATAGAGAGAGAGAGAGATAATGATAGATGATAGATAGGTAGATAGATACATAGAGATAGAGAGAGAGAGAGAGAGAGATAGATAGATAGATAGATAGATAGATAGATAGATAGATAGATAGATAGACAGAAAGAAAGAAAGAAATAGAGAGAAGAGATAAACATAAATATATATAGAGAGAATATATATATAGAAAGAGAGAGAGAGATAATGACATGATAGATAGGTAGATAGATACATAGAGATAGATAGATAGATAGATAGATAGATAGATAGATAGATAGATAGAGAGAGAGAGAGAGAGAGAGAGAGAGAGAGATAATGATAGATAGAGATAGATAGATGATAGACAGACAGACAGACAGACACACACTGGTTGGTAGATAGACAGACAGACAGACAGAGAATTTTTTAATCTTCACACTATTTTGTTGATTCGGTGAAAATATGAACTCCCGTTACTCCGCGACTTACAACCGACTTACAAACAGACTGTTGTCAAGTCGAGGAATCCCTGTTCCTTTCCCCAGTGCCCGTCGCAACTCTAAACAAACGGCCGTCAGTCGAGGACCGCCTTGCAATCTTAGTCCGAAGGAAGCTTGGCATCCGCGCCGTTGCGTTCGGGCGACCCCACCAGCCCTCCTTCTCGCCTCTCCAGCTGGGTCCCTTTTCCTTTCCCTTCCCTTCCCTCCCCGCCAACCTTCACCCATGGGCCAGCTGGCACCTTCTCTCCTGCTTGCTCATGGGTTCAAAGTACACCCGTATCCTCCCTTATCAAAAGGAAATTAGTCTGGATCTTTTTCTCTTTCCACCCCCCTCCAACTTCGGAGATTTCCGAGTCTGTGGGGAAAATAACCAGGAGGATTTGCAGGTGTTGGGAAAGACCAAGAACTTCCCACCAAGGTATGTCTTAAGTGGTGCGGATCAAGCAGGTAAGGGAAGCCAAGACGAGTTGAGAGAAAGGATCGCCTTGTCCCACAACAATTCTACGGGTGGCTGGAAAAAAAAAACAAATCAGATCCATGCTAGATTTCACCTCTGAAGCAAAAACGTCGATCAGAATTTCTGGATTTAACTGATGGCATATAGAATAACAGATTTGGAAAGGGACCTTGGAGGTCTTCTAGTCCAACCCCCTGCTTAGGCAGGAAACCCTATCCCACTTTAGACAAATGGTAATCAATCAGTTTCATTATGAGCCTTAGCTTTCCTCACTTCATCTTTGCAGGCTCGGGGCTATTTGCTGATATTCTGATATTTACCCTTGTCCGTTTTGTCTTTCAATTTGTCAGGGAGTTCTTTATGGAGCCACACTGGTTTCGTTCTCAGAGTTGTTTTTTTTCCTTCTTCTTCTTCCTTGGTATTGTGCTAGACTGGGTTTTTATAATCTGATTTTTCAAAAAAAAAAAGAATTCCCAAACTTCTTGAGTTGTTTTCCCCTTGAGGATTCTCATCCATGGAATCCTTCCCAAACTCTCTCGCTTAAGTGTATCGAAATGAGCTCTTTTAAAGTCCAAGACTCTAGTTCGACTTCATTCGATTGCTTGTGCTTGCACAATGTTGAATCCCAAATATTGCATGATCACTCCCTACCCCACCCCCAAGGTTCCTGTAGCGTCAACACCTTCTATCATTTCATCTTTTGTGGGTGGGGGGTAAAGGATTGGCGATGGGTTCCCACCAGTAGTGGGTTTCAATTTCGTTCACTACTGGTTTGCTTGTGGGCGCGCGCGCATGCGTGCAACCCTTCTGTGTATGCACAGAGATGTCCCGGCGGGTGGACGAAGCCTCCCTCCGCTGCCGCTACCAGTTCGTCCACTGGTTCCCACGTTAGATTCGAACTGGAGTTTATTGATAGTCTTTCTGCTTGTCGTGTCCCACTCCTCCGCTGACGGCCGGGTCAGGGAAATCCGAATCAGGCGTGCCTCTGCAGCTCTGCCAAAGTCCTAGCAAAGTCCTCAAGGCAGGCAGGAGACCAGAAAGTGACTTCAGCAAGATATGTTTAGACTTTGCCTGTCTCAGAGAATGCCAGAAAGCAGATCCTTTATATAGGCCATGGGGTGTGGCTCCATGACTCAGCACTTATCCAGGCCTGCCCCTCCCTTCCTTCTGTTGCCTCCGCCTATCGAGTCTTCTGACGCAAGGGTCACTCCAGTCTGCAGCTGTTGGCAATTGACCTCCCTCAGGCTCACATGCTGGAGGAGGGGGAGGGGTCTAGTTGCTCCGTTTGCCTGGGCATGGAACCAGGGCTGGGGCCGGGAGGCATACTAGGACATTCCTCCGTGTTCGGAAGCAGATAAGAAGGCCCCGGCTGTGGTGAGATTGGGCGAGACACAACACTGCTTTCCAATCATGTAATCCTTGTAGCAACCAATAAACCTTTTGAAAAAACAAACAAATAAATCACCATTATCTTTCTGGTCAAAGACAAACTTCGGCGCACAGTTCGCCCTCAACTTACGACCTCCCCAAATTTTCTGCGATCTTTCGTGCCAGCGTTGTTCAGCGAATCACCGACGTCGTTAAGTCATACGGTTGTTAAAGTGAATCTGCCTTTCCTGTTGAATTGGCTTTTCAGAAGGTCGTAAAAGGGGAATCACGCGATCTGGAGGACACAGCAACGGCCATAAATAGGAACCCCCTGAAATTTTGATCCCCTGTCAATGGGGATCATTGGAAAGGCCGTAAGTGTGAAATGTGGTCGTAAGTCACTTGTTTAGCACCGCTGTAACTTTGAACGGTCATAAAATGAACTGTTGTAAGTCGAGAACTACCAGTATTTGCTGGTGTTTTGTCGTTTGTGATGTATAGGTAGTCCTCGACTTACAATAGCACTGAAAAAAAGTGACTCACGACCGTTTTTCGCTCTTACGTCGCAGCAGCCCCATGCTCACCTGATTTCAACCAGATCACTTGGCAACTGAGTCATATTTACGACGGTCGCAGCAATCCTGGAGATCCACGATCCCCTTTTGGGACCTTCCGACGAGCCTAATCAACGGGGGAGCCAGATTCACTTAACAACCGTGTTCCTAACTTCACAACGACGGCGATCATCCGCTTAACGACGGCGGCCAGAAAGGTGGTTAAAAATGGGACCACCTTCATTTCGACCAACGTCTCGCTTAGCCACGGAAACCCTGGGCTCCCACGGGTGTCGTAAGTCGAGGACTGCTTGTGTAACACATCCATTAGGATAATGGGTTTTTGTCTTACGCAACCACGTGAAATCAACAGCTGCCAGTTCTTTAGCTGACTTTCCTTCGCCGGGCTTCGCTTCCAACAATATTCAGTGTCGCAATCCATTGGCGTAGTATCGGTGCGGGTCAGAACAACGCGACGTTTTGCAATCCGCCGATGGAAAATAGGATAAGGCAACCGTCAACAGTTGTTGTGGTTGGTTGCACACTCAGCCAGATTTGTTTTCTTTTAAAAACAGCATTTTTATTATTTATTTATTTATTTATTTTATCACATTTATATACCGCCCTATCTCCCTAGGGACTCAGGGCGGTTCACAGGCAAGTAAAAAAGTACATATAAATACAAACTAAAATAACAGTTAAAAAACTTATTCTACATGGCCGAATTATTAAAAAGCAATATAAATAATAAAACCCATTAAAAACCAGTATAAATTTAAAATCTAATCCAGTCCTGCAGATGAATAAGTGTGTTTTAAGCTCATGACGGAAGGTTGGAGGGAGGGAGAGAGAGAGTAGAGTAGAATAGGAATACGGGAGGGAGAGAGAGAGAGAGGGAGGGAGGAGAGAGAGAAGAGAAAGTAGAGTAGAGTAGAGTAGAATAGAATGATAGACAATGGGAAGGGAAGGAAGCGAAACATGACTTCCACTCTACCTTCTATCAAATAATTACATATTATTCTTCCCTATTCCTCTTTTGATCTTTTTAATCCCCAAATCCATAAGTCATCGATTCAGTCTTCTTTCAACAAAAGCTCACTTAAGGCTTTTGGTCTTTTAAAAGAAAGCCTTTCTCATTTTTTTCCTCACACTTTCTCTCTCTGCTCTGTCTCTTTCTCTGTGTCTCTCTTTCTCCTTCCTCCTTTCTTTCTTTTTTCTCTCCCTCCCAACCTTTGCTGGGTGTTTTTCTTCCCTGCCAGGTTGCATAACTCTTGTCCTTTTACACACCCACGAATGAGCAATCAAAAGGAGGAGTTGAGCTTGACATTTGCCCAGGTGCTAACAGCCTTAAGCACAACAACTTTGCACACTCGGCTTGGCTCAAACAAGGTTGGGGGAGTTGATTGTTCGCTACTTTTTCTTCTCGCTTCCTTTTTATCTAAGCATTTTACTGCCGGCAAGCAGGTCCTCCCTTGGAACTAGAAGGTGGCGTTTGTGGGACCTAACATGGACCTAAGGCAGGAAGTAGGTTTTGGCTAAGCAAGGACTAACCTAGAGTTCTGCGTCCGATCTTGGTAAAATTTATGCTGGTGGTGGAACTGGGTTTTTTCCCAATCTTTGGACTGGATCAGTCCTTACGTGATGAGCCACCCAGGGTCGCTTAGATGAGATGGGTGACCATGTAAATCAAATTAATATGAAATATGGAATGGAATGAGAATAGAGTAGAATAGAATGATAGACAATGGGAAGGAAGGAAGCGAAACATGACTTCCACTCTACCTTCTATCATTTCCTCCTCCTTCTTTCTCTCTCCCTCTTCTCTCTCTCTCTTCTCTCTGTCTCTGTTTCTTTCTGTCTCTCTTTCTCTGTGTCTCTCTTTTTCTTTCTCTCTTTCTTCTTCCCTCCCTCCCTTCCTCCTTTCTTTCTTTTTCTTTCTTTTTTTTCTCTCTCTCTTTTTCTCTCACACTTTCTCTCTCTGCTCTGTCTCTTCTCTTTCTTTCTTTCTCCTTCCCTCCCTCTTTTCTTTCTTCTTTTTTCGTTTTTTCCTCACACTTTCTCTCTCCTCTCTCTCTCTTTCTCCTTCCCTCCCTCCCCCTTCCTTCCTTTCTTCCTTCTTTCTCTTTCTTTCTTTCTTTCCTTCCTTCCTTCCTTCCTTCCTTCCTTCCTTTCTTTCTTTCTTTCTTTTTTCTCTCCCTCCCAACCTTTGCTGGGTGTTTTTCTTCCCTGCCAGGTTGCATAACTCTTGTCCTTTTACACACCCACGAATGAGCAATCAAAAGGAGGAGTTGAGCTTGACATTTGCCCAGGTGCTAACAGCCTTAAGCACAACAACTTTGCACACTCGGCTTGGCTCAAACAAGGTTAGGGAGTTGATTGTTCGCTACTTTTTCTTCTCGCTTCCTTTTTATCTAAGTATTTTACTGCTGGCAAGGGGGTCCTCCCTTGGAACTGGAAGGTGGCGTGTGAGGGACCTAACATGGACCTATGATGGAAAGAGAGGCAGGAAGTAGGTTTTGGCTAAGCAAGGACTAACCTAGAGTTCTGCGTCCGATCTTGGTAAAAGTTTTGCTAATGGTGGAACTGGGTTTTTCCCCAATCTTTGGACTGGCTCAGTCCTTACGTGATGAGCCACCCAGGGTCGCTTAGATGAGATGGGTGACCATGTAAATCAAATTAATATGAAATATGGAATGGAATGAGAATAGAGTAGAATAGGAATACGGGGAGGGGAGAAGAGAAGAGAAGAGAAGAGAAGAGAAGAGAAGAGAAGAGAAGAGAAGAGAAGAGAAGAGAAGAGGAGAAAGTAGAGTAGAATGATAGACAATGGGAAGGGAAGGGAAGGGAAGGGAAGGGGGAGAGGAGAGGAGAGGAGAGGAGAGGAGAGAAGAGAAGAGAAGAGAAGAGAAGAATAGAATAGAATGATAGACAATGGGAAGGGAAGGGAAGTGGGAGAGGAGAGGAGAGGAGAGGAGAGAGAGAGAGAAACGACAGTAGAGTAGAGTAGAGTAGAGTAGAGTAGAGTAGAGTAGAGTAGAATAGAGTAGAATAGAATGATCAACAATAGGGGAGGGGAAGGGAAGGGAAGGGAAGGGGAAGAGAAAGAATAGAATAGAATAGAGCAGAGTAGAGTAGAGTAGAGTAGAATAGAATAGAACAGAATAGAATAGAATAGAATAGAATATAATAGAATAGAATAGAATAGAATAGAATGATAGACAATAGGGGAGGGGAAGGGAAGGGAAGGGAAGTAGGAGAGGAGAGAGAATAGAAAGAATATTATATTACAGTATAATAACATGTAGTATAGTATAATATAATAAATATAATAATATAGTACTAATGTAATGTAATGTAATGTATTATAACAACCTTCGAAAGGCAGGATGGTCCAATGATAAAAGATCCTAGCTCAAGATTGGGGAAAAACTGGGTTCAACATCTGGCTTTAGCCAGAGAAGCTGTGAGTTCGTTGTCGTTTGGTTTTGGTTTTCCATCTCTCGGCCAGCCTACCTCGCCGGGTTGTTGTGGGAGAAAACTACGGGAACCCCGGCCGTCCCCTTTGTCGGCCAAGCCAGCAAACCCCTTTAAAGGATCGAGAAAGAAGGCAGAAGATGCCAGTCTGTTAAATATCCCCTAGGAAACCGGCGCCTGGCACCATGGAGAATTCCTCGGATGGCGAAGGCAGGAACCCGTGGGGTGAACCCGACCTGGAAGTTGGGGAAGAGAAGACGTGTGCCGTGTGCGGAGACCGAGCCAGCGGCTACCACTTCCACGTCATGACCTGTGAAGGCTGCAAAGGGTTTTTCCGGTAGGCATGGATGGAGGCCTTTTCTTCCTCCCTCTCTCTCCCTCTCTCACACACACACACACACACACACTCTCAGCCACCATGAGGACTAGAGCCTTGCGGGGCCTGCTTATTTCAGGCCAGGCGTTCTCTCAGCAGAGGTTAGGGACCTGAGAAGGGAAAAGGTGCCTTCCTCCTCGCCCCTCGGGGGCTTTGCTGCCTTTTGAAAAGAGTATTTGTTTTTTTAGTTAGGATTTTTCCAACTAAAGTCTAACTTTAGTTTAGCATTTTTCGCCGTCCAGGAAAAAAACAGGTAGGATGAAAAAGAATAAAAGAAGAATGGAGAAAGGGAAGGGAAGGGAAGCAGGGAAGGAAGGAAGGAAGGAAGGAAGGAAGGAAGGAAGGAAGGAAGGAAGGAAGGAAGGAAGGAGGGGAGGGATAGGTGGGAGGGAGGGAGGGAGGGAAGGAAGGAAGGAACAAAGAAAAGAAGGTGGGAAAGAGGAAGAAGGAAGGAAGGAAGGAAGAAAGGAATGAAGAAATGAAGGAAAGAAAGAAAGAAGGAAGGAAGGAAGGAAGGAAGGAAGGAAAGAAGGAAGGTTGGAGGGAGGGAGAGAGGGAGGGAGAGAAGGAAGAAAGGAATGAACAAATGAAGGAAAGAAAGAAGGAAGGAAGGAAGGAAGGAAGGAAGGAAAGAAGGAAGGAAGGAAACGAAACATGACTTCCACTCTACCTTCTATCAAATAATTACATATTATTCTTCCCTATTCCTCTTTTGATCTTTTTTAATCCCCAAATCCATAAATCATCAATCCAGTCTTCTTTCAACAAAAGCTCACTTAAGGCTTTTGGTCTTTTAAAAGAAAGCCTTTCTCATTTTTTTTCCTCTAACCATTTTTGCAAACTCCGTCCATTCGGCAATCTCATCTTTGGCATCTAAAAGCAAGCTCAGATTCTAGTCCTCGTGGTTCTGGCCGGATGCAGGCAAAAGCACAAGTTTCTAGTCCTCATGACTCCCACTCCAGCTTCTTCCCCCCCTTGCCTTGCAGGAGGACAGTGCTGAAGGGCATCCAGTTCACTTGCCCCTTCACGCAGAGCTGCCCCATCACCAAAGCCAAGCGGAGACAATGCCAGGCTTGTCGGTACAAGAAATGCCTCGCGGTGGGCATGAGGAAGGACAGTAAGTGTGACGGGTCCAGGATCTATCTATCTATCTATCTATCTATCTATCTATCTATCTATCTATCTATCTATCTATCTATCTATCTTTCATCACTACTATCTATCTATCTTCTTCTCCCCTTGCCTTGCAGGAGGACAGTGCTGAAGGGCATCCAGTTCACTTGCCCCTTCACGCAGAGCTGCCCCATCACCAAAGCCAGCGGAGACAATGCCAGGCTTGTCGGTACAAGAAATGCCTCGCGGTGGGCATGAGGAAGGACAGTAAGTGTGACGGGTCCAGGATCTATCTATCTATCTATCTATCTATCTATCTATCTATCTATCTATCTATCTATCTATCTATCTATCTATCTATCTATCTCATCACTACTATCTATCTATCTATCTATCTATCTATCTATCTATCTATCTATCATCATCTATCTATCATCTATCTATCTATCTATCTATCTATCTATCTATCTATCTATCTATCTCTATCTATCATCATCTATCTTTCATCTATCTATCTATCTATCTATCTTTCATCACTACTATCTATCATCTATCTTTCATTATCACTATTATTTTTATCTATCTACTGTATTTATCTATCTATAATCACTATTATCTATCTATCTATCTATCTCTACCTTCCTTCCTTCTTTCTTTTTTCCTTTCTTCCTGCCTTCCTTCTTCCTTCCTTTTCTTTTTTCCTGTCTTTCTTTCTTTCCCTTCCTTCCTGTTTCCCTTTCTTTCTTTCTTTCTTTCTTTCTTTCTTTCTTTTTTTCTTTCTTTCTTTCTTTCTTTCTTTCTTTACCACTATCTTTTCCTTCCTCCCTCCCTCCCTTCTTCCTTTCTCTCTCTCTCTTTTTAATTTCTCATCTCTGTTTTCACTTGCTTTCCAATTCCCTTCCCTCCCTCCTTCCTTCCTCCTTCCCTCAAACAAAGAAAAGAGTTTTGGCTCCGAAAGCCTTCAAGGCTCTCTGGAGCTTCCAGCTGAAATCAGGATCCAGGCAGGGAGGGGCTGAATTTCTCTCTCCCCCCTCCCACCCCCGCAGGGCACAGAAGGGGGTGGGGGGTGGGGGGAAGGATAGAAACCAGGAGCGCATGATGGCAGCTGCAGCCACTGCAGGCGAGTGAGGACTGATGCATTGCAGCTTTGCCTTCTGACCCGCAATGCCCGGTCCTAGGCAGGTTGCGAGGCAGGGAAGCAGCTGGCAGGCGCAGCAGCTGGCGTCACATGCCAGGGCTGGGGGGGCTCCAGGGTGGCCTCTGAATAGCCATTTGGAATGGGGAGGGGAAGAGAGATGCTCGAAGCAAACCCCCCCCCAACCCCGACAGAGGTTGGCAGGGCAAAGTAATTTGAGCCAGGCCAGCTGGAGAGTTCTGGCCAACTTTTTGCCAGCAGGAAAAAGAGCAAAGTTGGAAACTAGCATGCTAAAAAAAAAGAGAAAAAGAAAGAAGCCAACTTAACATCTGCTTCCGATTGAAAAGGCTGCTGGCGGCGGCGACAGCAGCGGCTGGCATCGAACTAACCAGGGAGGCAGAAATAGGTCCGGGCTCTGGCTGCCTTGCTGGGGGTTCACAGTCCAGGCAGTCCTCCACTTACGACTAAAATTGGGGATGATGAGAAGGGAGGGAGGGAGGGAGGGAGAGAGGGAGGAAGGAAGGAAGGAAGGAAGGAAAGAAAAAAAGGAGGGAACCAAAGGGAGAAATAGAGAAGGAAGAAGGAAGGAAGGAAGGAAGGAAGGAAGGAAGGAAGGAAGGAAGGAAGGAAGGAAGGAGGAACCAAAGGAGAAATAGAGAAGGAAGAAGGAAGGAAGGAAGGAAGGAAGGAAGGAAGGAAGGAAGGAAGGAAAAAGGAGGGAACCAAGGGAGAAATAGAGAAGGAAGAAGGAAGGAGGAAGGAAGGAAGGAAGGAAAAAAAAGGAGGGAACCAAAGGGAGAAATAGAGAAGGAAGGAAGGAAGGAAGCAAGGAAAAAAAGAAGGAGGGAACCAAAGGGAGAAATAGAGAAGGAAGGAAGGAAGGAAGGAAGGATGGAAGATGGTTGTAATGGAGGGAGGAAGGAAGGAAGAAGGAAGGAAGGAAGAAAGGAAGGAAGGAAGGAAGGAAGGAAGGAAGGAAGGAAGGAAGGAAAGAAAAAAAGGAGGGAACCAAAGGGAGAAATAGAGAAGGAAGGAAGGAAGGAAGGAAGGAAGGAAGGGGGAAAAAAAGGAGGGAACCAAAGGGAGAAATAGAGAAGGAAGGAAGGAGGGAAGGAAGGAGGGAAGGAAGATGGATGTAATGGAGGGAGGAAGGAAGGAAGGAAGGAAGAAAAGGAGGGAAGCAAAGGGAGAAATAGAGAAGGAAGGAAGGAAGGACAAGGACCGATCATCCCTCTTTTCAGTAAATCCGAACCGTCACTAAAGAAATGGCCATAAGTCGAGGACGACCCACCAACCAGCATTTGAACCCTGATCGTCTTTTTTCCCCCCCGCCTTCTGCCAGTGATCATGTCGGAAGACGCCCTCTACGCCCGCCGAGCGCTGCGTAAACAGAAGATGCAGAAATCTCCCCCGATTCTTCCAGCCGAACTCCCGGACGATGGTGGCTTGTCTCCGGAGCAGGAACAGCTGATTGAGATCCTAACCGAAGCCCACAAGAAACACTTCGATTCCACTTTCTCCCAGTTCATCCACTACCAAGTGAGCCATTAAGAAGAGCCAATCTCCCATTTCCCCCCCCCCACCTTCCAACTCGGCTTTCCAGGGGTCTCTTCGCACAACTCTCTTAACCCAGGTCAGCCTGCCTTCGGTTGGGTTTTAAGAGAGCCCCAGATCTGGGAGATGAAACCAAAGTCGGGCCTGCCGATACTAACAGTCCTCGACTTAAGACCACAACGGAACCCCAAATTTCTATTGCTAAGTGACTTTGGCCCTGTTTTACCACGTTTCTGGATGCCGTCGTTAAGCGAATCACCACCGTTAAGTTAGCCGCACGGTTGGTAAGGGAATCCGGCTTCCCCATTGACTTGGCTGGTCCCAGGGTCACAAAAGGGGATCACATGACACACACACCCCGGGACACTGCAACGGTCTGTAACTACATACCAATTGCCAAATGGTGTCTGACTTTGGATTCGGGGACCATGGGGTGGTTGCAACGGTTGTAAGCGTGAAACTTGGTCCTGAGACACTTCTCTCAGTGCCATCGTAACTTCCAACGGTCACTAAATGAACCGTCGTAAGTCAAGGACTACCTGTGGATGTCATGGTGGTGAGTCTAAAGAGAACAGCAAGGAGGGAAGCGGTGATCTGTTGTCCTTCCATAATACAAAATAAAATAAAGTCATCTTCTTTTAACAAATGGTTAAAAGGTTTCTTTTTCCTGGCCAGATGCCTTTCCTGTCACCAATGCGGAGTTTTGTTCGGCAGATAATATTCTCATTGTGGCCAGAGAGAGAAATATCTGCCTCTACCTAGGATCGAACTCACAGCTTCCCGATTGTGTGGCGAGAGGCTCCACTTCTAGGCCACCGCACCGCTCCTCAAAATAAAATAAAGTATCATAACAAAAATACGATGCCATGATAAAATAAAATAAAAATCCCCAAATAAAATAAAACCTAAGACAAAAAGGCCCACGTGAAATCAAGTTTAAAAAAAAAATAAAAAATCAACATCAGATAAGATTTAAACCTCAGATTGGATGCTGCAAAAGAAGACATCATATAATTTTTTTTTAAAAAAAAAATACCAAACTAGAATATCAAAATGAAGCCATCAAAGAAAAAACAAAAATCAAAATAAAATATCCTATCGAGAATCGAGGACTTACATCCTGTAAGGAAGGATGGGGTTGTCCCAACTCCGGGAGAAGTTCTCACCCAGGGGTGGGCTTTAAAAATTTTAGCAGGGGGTTCTCTGCCCGGTTGCTGAGTAGGCGTGGCCTAGTCCACCTCCTGCACTGGGGGGCGGGGCTTTTTGCCCTCCCTGGGCTCTGGAGGCATTCCTTGAGCCTCTGGTAGGGCGAAAACGGCCTCCCCAGGCTCTGGAGGCCCTCTGGACTTCCAGTAGGCCCATTTTTCAGCCTCCCCGAGCCTCCGCGCGCACCCAGCACTTACCTGCATCCAAAATGGGCCGCGTGGGGACTCCTTTGAGAGGAGGGGAGGGGAGGGCGGAGCCAGCCAGGAGCGGGATTTGAGGGTTCTCTGAACTGCACAGAATCTTAGCTAGAGGTTCTCCCGAACCCCCAGCGGCCCAGCCCTGCTGGTCTCACTCACAGCAACAATCCTCGGTGAAGGCATCTGACCTAGCTTCTCTCCGCAGCCGCCGGTCCGTCTCTGCCTCCACAATCCGGACACCGGAGCTTCTCAGGACCCTTCCTTCCCTTCTCTGTATCTCCTGCCCTCCCACGAGGACCCTTCGGAGGAGGCCCTGCCCGACGTCTTCTCCCTCCTTCCCTTGTTTGCCGATCTCAGCACCTTCATGATCCAGCAGGTCATCCAGTTCGCCAAAGCCATCCCGACTTTTAGGTGAGTGGTGAGGATGGACCATCTCTCGGTCTTCAGTCTTCCAGGAGAATTCATTGTTCTAAGATTGGACAAACCTTTGTCTGAAAGGGTGTACAGGATGTCCTGCTTGAGCAGCGGGTTGGACTAGAAGACCTCTGAGGTCCCTTCCAGTCTATTCTGATTTTATTTATTTATTTATTCGAATTTTTATATACCGCCCTATCTCCCGAAGGACTCAGGGCGGTTCACAGCCAGATAAAAACATGCAAATAATACAGGTAAAAACAACAATTAAAAAACTTATTAATCAGGCCGAATTAAAAATATCACTAGAATAAAATAATATAAAACCCCATTAAAAACTAAATTAAAAACTAAAACCCTAGGCTAGCCCTGTGCAAATAAATAGATGTGTCTTAAGCTCGCGGCGAATTGATTGAACTGAGGTCTCTCCTGAACCCCTCTATGGTGGAGGCTAGCAGGAACAGTCCCAGCTAGTCCTTCACTTACAAGCGTCCGTTTAGGGACCGTTCGAAAGTCGCAAGGACGGTGGCTTCCAACCCATCCTCGCACTTACGACCGTTACAGCATCCTGACGGCCACGTGATCAGGTGCAACGGCAACGGGCTTGTGTTTATGACAGTTGTCGCCTTTGTGACCTTCCGACAAGGAAAGCCAATGGGGGAAACCAGATTTGCTTCATGACTCTGTGATTCACTTAATGACTGCAAGGATTCGCTTACCAAACCGTGGCCAATTGTAAAATTGGACCGGAGTCCCCTAACAACAGCTGTGCTTAGCCACAAAGATTCTGGTCCACGTTGCGGATGTACGTCAAGGGCTACCTGTCCAATCGACCCTTTCTGAAGGATCCACTGGATCCTAAACTAACCAGGATTCCCCCAGCAGGCTAAGCCATCCAAGGAAGCCACTCGCCAAAAGGGGGAAAATAAATCGAGTTACTCCCCACCCCAGGGGATCAAGTCGGATCTTCTTAAGAGCATCCGCACGACTTCTTGTCTCTTAAATCTTGGTCCTTCTCCCTCACTTAGAAATCTGCCCATGGATGACCAGATCTCCCTTCTAAAAGGAGCCACGCTGGAGATCTGTCAGATCCAGTTCAACACGGTGTTCAACGAGGAAACGAACGCTTGGAAATGTGGCTCGCACTGCTACACCATCCAAGATGGCGCCCTGGGTAGGTTGGTGTGTGTGTGTGTCTTTGGGGAAGAGAATTCATTGTGTGCCTCTTTCGGAATTCACAATTGTTGGGTATCACAACTGACACTCTCACTTGTAGTGGGGAGCTGTCCAGAACTGCTTCTACGTTCACCTTACGTCAGTGTTCCTCCGACTTGGCAATTTTTAGAGGTGTGGACTTCAATGCCCAGAATTCCCCAGCCAGCGGAATGTTAGGGAATTCTGGGAGTTGAGGTCCACCTGTCTTAAACCATATTTAGCTGGGGAATTCTGGGCATTGGTTTGCTATCTTAAAGCAAGCTGGCTAGGGAATTCTAGGAGTTGTAGTCCACCCATCTTAAACCGAGCTGGATGGGGGATTCTGGGAGTTGAAGTCCACCCATCTTAAAGCATATTTAGCTGGGGAATTCTGGGAATTGGTTCGCTATCTTAAAGCAAACTGGCTAGGGAATTCTGGGAGCTGTAGTCCACCCATCTTAAAGTATTCTGGATGGGGAATTCTGGGAGTTGAAGTCCACCCATCTTAAACCGAGCTGGATAGGGAATTCTGGGAGTTGAAGTCCATCCTTCTCTAAAGCATGCCAGCTGGGGAATTCTGGGAGTCGAAGTCCACTCCTTTTAAATCATGCAGGCTGGGGAATTCTGGGAGTTTAAACTAAGCTGGCTGGGGAATTCGGGGAGTTGAAGCCCACCCCTCTTAAAATTGCCAAGGTTCAGAAACACCCCCTACTACACAGTCACGTATGGTTCGCGGAACTATTTACATATGTGTGTGTGTGTGTGTGTAAGTCTTTGGTTATTCGGGTTTTCTCCCGCGTAAAATTGGAAGTGTCTTGGCGACGTTTCGACGAAGTCTCATTCGTCATCTTCAGGCTTCAGCTTCGTGCTTATGAGAGCAAAAACCTCAGAAAACATATATATATATATATATGTAGGTCTTTGGTTATTCGGGTTTTTTCCCGCGTAAAATTGGAAGTGTCTTGGCGACGTTTCGACAGAGTCTCATTCGTCATCTTCAGGCTTCAGCTTCGTGCTTCTGGGAGCTCAGAAAACAAATATATATATATATATATATATAGGTCTTTGGTTGTTCGGGTTTTCTCCCGTGTAAAATTGGAAGTGTCTTGGCGACGTTTCGACGAAGTCTCATTCGTCATCTTCAGGCTTCAGCTTCGTGCTTCTGGGAGCAATTTTACACGGGAGAAAACCCAACAACCAAAGACCTATATACAAACTCCGTGAAAACCTCAGAAAACATATATATATATATATATATATATATATATATATATATATATATATATATATATATATATATATATATATATATATTCCGAGAAAGGAAATGAAACCGAGAAGAAGACGGACATGAAAGATGAACCGAACAGCCCAGAGCAAATATATATTCCATTACATACGAGAAATTTTTCGCTGACGTTTTTAAACAGCCGAGGAACCTAGCTTGCATAAAACCATATCGATCAGATTTCCCAGTCCTCCGACCGGGAGGTCGAGCCAGCCAAACGCGCCCATCAACCATCCTAGATTATAAATATCGTGATTATTTCGGCTGCCGACAACACCCCCACCCCCTCGGTTCTCCCGTAGGCACCCATCAAGTTTAATCCCTAAATTTACGGGTCGGTAATGCAGAACAAAGTTCAAAACTCCCTGATCTTTGGCACAGTAGATTAAGCAAGGTAGAGATTGCAGAAGAAAACAGGGGAATGATTAATTTATACGCTGCGGTATTAAAAAAGGCCTCACTCACCCCGTCTGATTGAAAAGAAGCTTGGCCGGTTTCGTGACTCAAACCGAGAGGTTACAAAACCCAGCTTTGCGAGCTGCATAAATAAACAAACTAGGATTGGTGGCTACGTTAGGGGAAGCCCCTCTACCCACCATTACTGAGCGAATGCTGCTAATGGCGACGGGGAAATGAATTTTCGATGAATTAAAATTGAGAAATCTGCTTCGGGTTAGTTCAGGACAGGTCAGACAGGGTATCTAATTGGGCAAAACTCAAGGCTATCCGATAGGGTTGTGGCCTTGATGGGTAATCCTCAACGTACGACGATTTCCGGCATTGGAAAAAAAGCGACTTTGGATGGTTTTTCACACTTTTACAACGGAAATGGAATCACTGGGCAGCCGTCCTGTATTTACGACGGTTGTAATGTCCCCGGAGTCATGTGATCGCCACTTGCGGCCTTCCCAGCCGCCGTCCGACAAAAAAGATTCGCGCTTAATGACCGTGTGGGATTGCGCTCAAGTCAGCTTGCTGAAACACCGTCCTGCTTAGCAACAGAAATCTCACTTTGGCTTGTGGTCGTAAGGCGAGAACCGCCGCACCCATATGTAATCTATTTCATTCTAGGTTCCCATTGGTAGAAAAACTGACTGAGAAAAGAGTAGTTTAGAACAGGGGTCTCCAACCTTGGCAACTTTAAGCCTGGAAGACTTCAACTCCCAAGAGCCTTCGGGACCAACGAGGCGGCTGGGACTTGTAGTTCGGCGACAGGAGGTTCCTCCCCCAAAAAAACCTGGCGTCTCAACCGTGTCTGTTTCACAAAGCGGCTTGCTATTCTCTCCCCCCCCCTCGTCCTCGGGATCCCTTTGCGGGGATTAATATTAAAAGCATTGGATTAATTAAGACATCGGAGGATAAACGATGCTGAACATCTGGCTTGTTGGGTTGTTGTTGGGTTTTGGTTTTCTTTTTTATTTTTTTTCCTCCCCGAGTCCAGATAGATAGAACAAGCTGTAATTAATCTCGGGGAAGAGATTAAACAGCCATGGAGCCAGGCATGGAAAAAAGATTATGGAGATTTCCCCCTGGGAAGGCAGTGTCTGTGTTTATATGTGTATGTGTGTGTTTCACAAGTGCGACAAATTGGAGCCACCTTGGGTTGTGTGACAGCACCCTCCTGTGATCAAACAGGGGTATTTATTGATCCGAGGAAGGAAAGTAAAACCAGATTAAATTCCAGATCTCTGATTCTCCCCTTTTTCCCTTTTCTTTTTTTTTTAAAAAAAAAAATTTCTCCCCAAGCTGGATTCCAACAGATTTATTTAGAGCCGCTGCTGAAATTTCACATCAGTTTGAAGAAACTGAGGCTCCACGAAGCCGAGTACGTTTTGCTCCAAGCTCTGGTGTTGTTCTATCCAGGTGAGTGACACCCCCCCCCCCGTTCGTGAGAAGGGGGGTGGGTGGGCTCTATCTATCGCACCTCCCCAACATTCAGGGGAGATGGAGATTCCTGCTCTGGGTTGAAGGGGGTCAGACTAGATGACCCCTAGGGTCCCTTTCCAGGATCCTACACTAGGGTCCTATCCATTGAAATTCCCGCCCTTGTCCGGGGTGGGGGTGGGGGGTTGGACTGGATGACCTCTTGAGGTCGTTTCCAATTTTTCTGTTCTAGGATTCTCTACATTGGCTAGGGGGTTGGACTGGATGACCTCTAAAGATCCTTCCAGTCTGTTGAGTTCTATACACTGGATCCCTGTCTTGGCCAGGGAGGGTGGACTAGAGGACCTCTAAGGCCCCTTCCAAACCTTTCACCTTCTGAGCCTGAATCCTAACGAGCCCAGGACAGCTTCAGCTGCCCTTTCCTTTTCCTTTGCCCCATTTCGCTTCATCGGGGGGGGGGGGATCCCCCTCTCCTCCTCCCAGCCCCCCTCCTCTTCTTCCTCCGCACCCACAAACCTCTCCCTTCGTAGACCACATGGACGTGACCCAACGGGAGGAGATCGATCGGACGCAAGAGAAGATTGCCCTCACCTTGAAGAAATATATCGATCACCGGCACCCAGGGCCTGAAGGCAGGTAAGAATCTTGGAAGTCCATCCCTATTAAATCACGCTGGCTGGGGAATTCTGGGAGTTGAAGTCCACCCATCTTAAAGCATGATTGCGGGAGGATTCTGGGAGTTGAAGTCCACCCATCTTAAAGCACGCTGGCTGGGGAATTCTGGGAGTTGAAGTCCAGCCATCTTAAAGCAGGCTGGCTGGGGAATTCTGGGAGTTGAAGTCCAGCCATCTTAAAACTGGCTGGCTGGGGAATTCTGGGAGTTGAAGTCCACCCATCTTAAAGCACGCTGGCTGGGGAATTCTGGGAGTTGAAGTCCACCCATCTTAAAGCACGCTGGCTGGGGAATTCTGGGAGTTGAAGTCCAGCCATCTTAAAGCAGGCTGGCTGGGGAATTCTGGGAGTTGAAGTCCACCCATCTTAAAGCAGGCTGGCTCAAAGTCAAAATGGCTTGAAGTGAAATATTTTTAAAGGGATTCCCGAATGACAAATAGTCCTCGACTTACGACCACAATCAACACCAGAATTTCCGGCAGGCGATAAGCGAGTCACGCTGGATTCCGCAGCCTTGTTTTACCTCAGCTATTAAGCAAATCGCTGTCATTAATCTGTCGAATCACACGGTCGTTAAGTGAATCCAGCTTCCCCCCCATTGACTTGACTTTGCCAGCCAGTTTCCCACAAGCGAAGTCAAGCGGGGGGAGAGAGAGAGAGGGAACCCGGATTCGCTTAACGACGGGATTCGCTTCAGGACAGCGGCGATTGCCTTAAAACCGCTGCGGAGAAACAAAGGGGCGAAATTTACTTTTAACCACCGCCTGGCTTGGAAACGTTGGCCTCGATTGCCGTCGTAAGTCGAGGACTCCCTGGAATTAGGGAGGAAGGAGGAAGAAAGACGGAACAAATTGGATCGATGGGTCTTTTAATCTTCTTTTTTCCTTCTAAAAAAAAAAAAGGTTTCTCTATGCGAAACTTCTCCTGCTGTTGACCGAGCTTCGGACGCTAAAAGTGGAAAACACACGTCAGATCCTTCATATCGACGACAGCCAAAACCTTTCTTCCTTGACCCCGCTCCTCTCCGAAATCATCAGCTAAAAACTCAGCTAGAGGAGAAATCCCTGCTTTGCAAATATGCACGTGGTCCTTGACTTACGAACGGTTCGTTTAGTGACCGTCCCGAGTTGCGACGGCACCAGAAAAAAAAAAAATCGGGGAAACAGGGTAATTGCCATATATATATATATATAATTTTTTTCCCTATCTTGTTTTCTGCCGAAAAATCCCTCAGTGGCACCTCCTGGCTGTGTTCTTTTTTTTTTTATTCTTTTCTTTTGGGTCTGGGGGAGTTCCCTGCTCTGGTGCCCACTTGTCTTCTCTTCCTCCAGCATTAAGTACAGATAATCCCCAATTTACAACAGTTCGTTTAGTGACTGTTCAAAGTTACGACAGGACTGGAAATAGCGACTTACGGCTTCACACTTAACAATCGTCGTGCCATCAAAATTCAGAGACGCTCGTCAACTGACTCGTATTTACGACGGTTACAGTATCCCCCGGGGGGGGTCACGCGATCCCCTTTGGTGGCCTTTCTGCCGAGCCACCCGGGGTCCCTAACGGGACAGCGGCGGCGATTCACTTAACGACGGTGGCCAGAAAGGCCGCACAACGGGGCGAAACTCACCTCAACAACGTCTCGCTTCAGCGACGTCCATTTGGGGCTCCGTTGTGGTCGTTAAATCGAGGACTACCTGTAGAAGGCAATCTCGGACTGAATTCCAGCGGACAGACGCTTCTCTGCACATTTTGGGGTTTGGGAATTTTACTATTTTGCTAATTTTAACAACGCAACGAGGAAGCCGATTCTTTCCCCCTGGTTCTTTTCAATGGTAGCAATTAATGCAATAAAAACACTGTTTATTTTTCCAGATTGGTTTTTCATCTTTGGTGGGTTCGCGCAAAAGCTTTTCCTGCAAGTTTATCCAATATTTTCTTTTTTATCAATCATCTCTCATTTCTTCTCTTTTACCTATCTATTTAATTTATTTTTTTTAAAAAATCGGTATAGAAATTGATATCTAGTTAGATTCCACTAAACTGCACATATATTTTATTTTTTATCTTACCTCTTTCATGGGTTTTCTTTTTATGTATTTCTTTCTTTTCTTTTTATCTATTTCATTTTTAGCTAAAATCTTTTCTACCGTATTCCTTTTCTTCGATTTGATCTGTTTTATTTCCGTTTTTTATTTTTATTTTTCATCTTTTCTTTACCATCTCTCTTTTCATCGAGTTTATTTTCATCATTTTTTTTCTTTTCATATTTTATCTATTTACCCATTTTATTTTATTTTTAGATTTCTTCTCATCTATTTTGTTTTCCTTTCCTTTTTATCTTTCTTTTCTTCATCTTTCTTTTCATCCAGTTCATTTATCTTTTTTTTATCATCTTTTTTTACAAAAATCATCAATTTTATCTATTTAGCAGTTTTATTTAATTTTTAGATTTCTTTTCTACCATCTTCATCTATCTTCTGTCTTATTTTCATGTGTCTTTTTTTAATCCATCATCTTTATCATTTTTCTTTTCGTACATTTTGCCTATCTGTTTTATTTTTATTTATTCGTTCTTGTTTTCCCCTCATTTTTTCCTTTTCATCCGTTTTATTTGTTTCGTCTTTATCGACCATCTTTTCTGGGTTTATCTATCCTCTTCGTTTTATCTGTTTTATTCCATGCCTTTATCTATCCGTTTTACTTTTTTTAACTGATCGCCTGCTCTTTTCATCACTCGACTTTTCTTTCCCACACTCAAAAGGGAAAGGAAAGGCATCGCTAAATGAATCATTGTTACTAGAGGATTACTTCTAAACTTTGAGAAAAGTGGTACCTATGAAATATTTTTAAAAAGGTGTTAAAAGAATCAGACCGAGGGTGTTTTGAGGGGCTAGAAAGCTCAGCCTCAACATCATTTTAATCGTATTGAGAGTCACCATTGCACTGAAGTCGTAAATTCGGCTTTTTGGTCCCTGCCCCTGAATCAGCCGAAGAGCACAAACCGTCCAGGAAACAGCAGCTGAGTTGGGGGGGGGTGTCTTCTGAATTTCAGGGCCCCCACGTTACCCACACCGAACCGGCGCCGATCCCTCGCTCCGCTGGGGAATCCGGTGTTCAGAATTCTCCACAAAGACCATCGAACGAAGAAAAGTTTGCCACTTCCCGACCCAAAATCCTGTGCCCCAGCGTTAAACGTTGCCCTAAGCCAGCAAAATCGGAGTCCCGGGTGAGAAACGGGGAACCCTTGCACCCAGGGTGCGTTTCCCTCCGGACAGGAATTGTGCATGGACCCACGGAGGTGGCCGCGGCGTCACCGCGTACCTGCGGGACACCGCTCGAGCACCGATACCCTCGTGTCCCATCATCCAAGGCTGCACTGCTCTAACTGAGCAATGGCACCCCAACCTTTCAAGCCCCCGACCGCCTCCTTTGTAAGAGAGCTAAGGCTGGTGCAGACCCTCAACCCACAATGATGCTGAATCCGCAATGGAACCGGTGTTTCCAATGATTGAGGAAGGCGCCCAGCGCTAAGGTCACAGGCAATGGCGGGATTTTCTTCTCCAGGACTGCCCCCACGCACCAGTTACTGTCCAGAAAGCCTGAAGGAAGAAGAAGAGTGAGGCGTTAGCAGCAGCTTGGCCTAGTGGTTAAGGCGCCGGGTTAGGAACCCGGAGACTTGGAGTTCTAATCTTGCCGTAGGCAGGAAAGATGATTGGGTGACTTTGGGCCAGCCACCAGGAGACCGGGAGTTCTAGTCCCTCCTCAGTCATGAAAACTGATGGGGTGATTTTGGGCCAAACACCAGGAGACAGGGAGTTCTAGTCCTGCCTTAGTCATGAATGCTGGCTTGGTGACTTTGGGCCAGCCACCAGGAGACCGGGAGTTCTAGTCCCACCTCAGTCATGAAAACTAAGTGATGTTGGGCCAAATACCAGAAGACAGGGAGTTCTAGTCCTGCCTTAGTCATGAATGCTGGCTTGGTGACTTAGGGCCAGCCACCAGGAGACCGGGAGTTCTAGTCCCACCTCAGTCATGAAAACTAAGTGATGTTGGGCCAAATACCAGGAGACTGGGAGTTCTAGTCCTGCCATAGACTGGGTGACTGGGTCAATCACCAGGAGACAGTGAGTTCTAGTCCCACCTTAGGCATAAAGCTGACTGGCTGACTTTGGGCCAAACACCAGGTGACGGGGAGTTCTAGTCCCACCTTAGTCATGAAAACTGACCGAATGACTTTGGGCCAAACACCAGGAGACAGGGAATTCTAGTCTTGCCTTAGTCACAAAAACAGACTGGGTGACTTTGGGCCAAACAGGAGACAGGGAGTTTTAGTTCCAACTTAGGCACAAAAGCCGGCTGGGTGACTTTGGGCTGATAACCAGGAGACGGGGAGTTCTAGTCCCGCCTTAGGCAGGAAAACTTTTGGCAACGAAAACGGAAGGTATACTTGTCCCTTAAATGGCAGAGGAATAATTGGCAGCGTGCAGAACCTGCTGATAGTTTAATTTCACTGACCCTTGAAGATCATGTTGGCTTCGGGCAGGGTGAGCTGATACCCGTAAGCGAAGCTTGTCTCCTGCAGCCGAGTGTTGGCTTCGAATTCCACACCAACCTGAATCTGCCAAGGGGAGGGGGGGAAAATGGAAGTCAAACTCGAAGGCTATTGGGGCCCAGGAAAAGTGGAGGAGAAGGAAGAGAAGAAGGAGAAGAAAAAGATGTGGAGGAGGAAGAGGAGAAGGAGAAGACATGAAGGAGGAAGGAAAAGTGGAGGAGGAAAAAGGAAGGAAGAGAAGGAGACGGTGGAGAAGGTGGAAAAGAAAGAGGTAGAGGAAGAAGAAGAGGAGGAGGAGGAGGAGAAGAAAAGGAAAGTCAGAAAGAGAAGAAGAAGAAGAAGAAGAAGAAGAAGAAGAAGAAGAAGAAGAAGAAGAAGAAGAAGAAGAAGAAGAAGAAGAAGAAGAAGAAAAAGGAAGGTAGGTTAGGAGAAGGAGACAGAGAAGAAGAAAAGAGACGAAGATTAGAAGAATGGAAAAGAGAAGAAAAGAAGGAAGATTAGGAGATAAAGGAGAAGAGAAGAAGGAGATGATCAGAAGGAGAAAGACGAGAAGAAAAGAAGAAAAAAGATAAAGAGGAGAAGGAAAAAATGAGAAGAAAAGAAAGATGACCACCAGAAGGAAAAAAGATGAGAAGAGATGAAAATTAGAAGGAGGAGGAGAAAGGGTAGAAGAAGAAAAGAAGAAAGGGTAAAGAACAGAAGGAGAAAGAGCAGCAGAAGAGACGAATAAAGCGATGGAGGAAGAAGAGGAGGAGGAGGAGAAAGAGAAAGAAAAGAAGGAGGAGAAAAGTGGAGGAGGAGAAATGAAGGTTCAACTCACCTGATCATTAGCTCGATGGTAGTAACTGGCATGGGCCCCGCCATACCCCAAATTAAGAGTAGCTATCCACTTGAGAGCTAAAATAAGGCAGAAATATTATTAAATATCCTGCATTTCTAATCGCTGGCCCTTCTCCAGGGCAGAAGGCAAATAGAATAGAATTTTTTATTGGCCAAGTGTGATTGGACACACAAGGAATTTGTCTTTGGTGCAGATGCTCTCAGTGTACATAAAAGAAAAGATACGTTCATCAAAGTACAACATTTACAACACAATTGATGGTAAACAATTGATGGTAAACGAAGCATTAGCAACGCGAAACCATCAAAACAAGACCTCCCGGGCGTTAAGCAGATCATTTTTCCCTTGATTCCATCCTGATCCCAGATTCCGTACGGGATCTCCAGCCACCAGGAAAAATACATTTCCTGTAAGCAAACAAGACAATTTGGCCGTCTCGGCTCATTTTGTCACCTTCGCCAGCTGCTCCCAACGTTCCCGATTATGGATCTGCCAACAATGGGGCCACTTGATCCATCCAAAGTCCAACTGAAGCCTTCAGCTGAACTTAAATGTTTGATTTTGGGTTATGCTCAGAGGGGGACGGGTCAGAAATTCCTTTCTTTCTTTCTTTCTTTCTTTCTTTCTTTCTTTCTTTCTTTCTTTCTTTCTTTCTTTCTTTCTTTTTTTCTCTTTTCTCTGTCTTGTCTGTCTGTCTTGGTTTCTCTCCTTCCTTCCTTCCTCCCTCCCCTTTTTCCTTCCTTCCTTTCTTCTTACCTTCTGCTTCTTATATTCCCTTTCTCTTTCTTTCTCTTTCTTGCTTTCTTTCTCTATCTATCTGTCTGTCTTGTTTTCTCTCCTTCCTTCCACCCTCCCTCCCTCCTTTCTTTTCCTTCCTCCCTCCTTTCTTTTCCTTCCTTCCTTCCTTCCATGTCTCTTATATTCCCTTTCGCTCTTCCTTCCTTTCTCTCCTTCCTTCCATCCACCCTTCCTCCCTCCCTCCCCTTTCTTTTCTTTCCTTCCTTCTTCTTTCCATTTCTCTTATATTCCCTTTCTTTCTTTCTTTCTTTCTTTTCTCTGTCTTGTCTGTCTTGTTTTCTCTCCTTCCTTCCTTCCTCCTCCCTCCCCTTTTCCTTCCTTCCTTTCTTCTTTCTTTCTTTCTTTCTCTTTCTTTCTCTTTCTTTCTTTCTTCTTTCTTTCTTCTTTCCTTCCTTCCTTCCTTCCACCCTCCCTCCCTCCTCCTTTCTTTTCCTTCCACCCTCCCTCCCTCCTTTCTTTTCCTTCCTTCCTTCCTTCCATGTCTCTTATATTCCCTTTCTCTCTTCCTTCCTTTCTTCTTTCCTTCAGTTTCTCTTATATTCCCTTTCCCTTTCTTTCTTTTTCTCTTTCTGTCTGTCTTGTTTTCTCTCCTTCCTTCCATCCACCCTTCCTCCCTCCCTCCCCTTTCTTTTCCTTCCTTCCTTCCTTCTTCTTTCCATTTCTCTTATATTCCCTTTCTTTCTTTCTTTCTTTCTTTTTCTTTCTTTCTTCTTTCCTTTCTTCCTTTTTCCCTTTTTCTTTCTTCCTTTCTCTTCTCCGTCTTATCTTTCTCTCCTTCCTTCCTTCCTTTCTTCAATTTACACTGCAGTTTAGGCTTGTTGGCTTTCCTTGCTGTTCCTGTTATCTTTTGGATCGTGGTGGGGCATTTTTAGAGTTTATAAGGTTCCGCAAATCGCCCTAATCGCTAGAAAATCCAGGAATTCTTGCTCCGAGAGCATCCGGGAACCCTGTGAATTGGGGATAGTCTGACTCTGCCCCTCCCCCCCCAAAGGCCCTTTGAAAGGAGCTACTCACCCGTGTACTTGCCAGCCAGAGTAACAATGGTTCCTTCTTCTCCAGCACGTCGGTGATACACCAATTCACCCCCTAGAACCAACCGTGACGTCATGCTCTGGAGGAAGTGTGCAACAAGAATAACTGCCCGGAATAAAAGCACAGGAAAGGGTCAGTTGCCACTGGCAGGAATGGCTTTTTTTAACCCACCTCTTAAAAAGTGATCGCTGTGCTAAACCATTCCCAGGTTGCCAATGGACAACTATCCATTCGGTGTAGTATAGTTTAGCAGAATGTTTCTCAAAGTCAGGGCACTTTTAAGATGTAATAATAATAATAACAGAGTTGGAAGGGACAGGAAAGGAAAAAAGAGGGAGGGAAGAGGAAAGGAAGGAGGGAGGGAGGGAGGGAGGGAGGGAAGGAACGAAGGAAGGAAGGAAGGAAGGAAGGAAATTTGTGTGGAAAAGAGGGAGGGAGGGAGGAAGGAAGGAGAGGGAGGGAGGAAAGAGGTGAGTGAGAAAGGGAAAGAAGGGAGAAAAAGAGGAGGAGGGAGAAAGTAAGGAAATTTGTATTAAAAATGAGGGAGGAATGGAATGGAAAGGAATGGAATGGAAAGGAAGGAAAAAGAGGAGGGAGGAAAGGAAGGAAGGAGAGGGAGAGGGAGGGAGAGAAGCAACAAAGGAAGAAATGAACGAACAAAGGAAAGAGAAGGAAGGAAAGAAGGAGAAAAGTAAGGAAGAGAAGGGAAGGAAAAGAGGGAGAGAGGGTTGGAAGTAAGGAGAGGAAAGAAGAGAAAGACGAAGAAAGGGTGGGGGAGAAAGAGAAACAAACAGAAAAAAAAGAGACTGGAAGAAAGGCGGGAGGGAGGGAAAGGAGGAGAGGAAAGAAAGGTAGAGAAGGAGGGGAAAGAGGGAGAGTGGGAAGGAGGGAGGGGAAGGGAAGGAGGATGGATGGAAGGAAGGAAGGAAGGAACACTGAGACAAAGACAAAGACAAAGAAAGGGTGGGAGAGAAAGAGAAAGAAAAAAGAGAGAAAGGGAATGGAAGGAGGGAAGGGAAGGGATGGAAAGGAAAGGAAAGGAAAGAAGGAAAGGAAAGGAAAGGAAAAAGAAAGGAAAGGAAAGGAAAGAAAAGGGGGATGCCAATCCCTGCCAAAGATGATCTCACTCACCTGATTCGTTGATCAGATCGGGGTTGCCCAGCGTCAGGGTGGCTGTATAATCATCCCCGCGATATTCAGTATCAAACTGCCAAGTGGTGAATTTGGCCTGTTGTGTCTGGAACAGGGCGAGTCAGTCAGGGATGGCCTTTTTAACAAAGAAACCCTAGTCTACATTTCAGAGCTCAGCCTGAGCTGTTCACAGTACGAAGGGGGTGGGGGGGAGAGAAAGAGAGGGAGCAGAAAAAAACAAGAATGCCATAGGACAGAAGGAAAAAAAAAAAAGAGGCCCGCTTGAAGAAATCTAGCAACTCAAGGGAGACCCACGCTAACTTTCTACACGCAGGGAAATGCCTTCTCTCCAAAATTGGATCTGAGCTGCCTTCCGCAAAGTCACGATCCCAAATCCCAAGTAAGAACCATGAGTCTGCTTATAGAAAGGAAGTACATCCTGCCTTTCACTGAGGACCTGTATACTGCACGAGTCAAAAAGAGGGCTGGGAAAATATCTACAGACCCCCTCACATCCTGGACATCAACTGTTTCAACTCCTACCCTCAAAACGACGCTACAGAGCCCTGCACACCAGAACAACTAAACACAAGGACAGTTTTTTTCCAAACGCCATCACTCTGCTAAACAAATAATTCCCTCAACACTGTCAAACTATTTACTAAATCTGCACTACTATTAATCTTCTCATCGTTCCCATCACCAATCTCTTTCCACTTATGACTGTATGGCTGTAACTTTGTTGCTTGGATCCCTACGATTTATTTTGATATCGGTTGTCTCCTGATTGCTTATTTGTCCCCTGTGACTATCATGAAGTGTTGTACCTTATGATTCTTGATGAAGGTATCTTTTCTTTTATGTACACTGAGAGCATATGCACCGAAGACAAATTCCTTGTGTGTCCAATCACACTTGGCCAATAAAAAATTCTATTCTATTCTATTCATTTCTATTCTATTCTATTCTATTCTATTCTATTCATTTCTATTCTATTCGTTTCTATTCGTTTCTGTTTCTATTTCTATTTCTATATTTCTCCTATATTATTTCTATATTTCATTTCTATATTTGATGAACATATCTTTTCTTTTATGTTCCCTGAGAGCATATGCACCAAAGACAAATTCCTTGTGTGTCCAATCACACTTGGCCAATAAAAAATTCTATTCTATTCTATTCTATTCTATTCTATTCTATTCTATTCTATTCTATTCTATTCTATTCTTCTCTACATTCTACTCTATTCTATTCTATTCATTCTATTCTCTACATTCTATTCTATTCTATTTTATTCTCTACATTCTATTTTATTCTATTCTCTACATTCTATTCTATTCTCTGCATTCTATTCCATTCCATTCTATTCTATTCTAAATTAAATCATATATATTTATTCCACAATCTTCATTATTTTTCTATATCAATCACACTTAGAAACCATGCATCTAACAGAGGGTCTCTGGGCAGTGTCCCATATAAATCTTAAAAACATAAAACTGGATATAATTTTTTTTTAAAAAAAAAAAGAGGCCCGCTTGAAGAAATCTAGCATCTCAAGGGAGACCCACGCTAACTTTCTACACGCAGGGAAATGCCTTCTTTCCAAAATTGGATCTGAGCTGCCTTCCGCAAAGTCACGATCCCAAATCCCAAGTAAGAACTATGAGTCTGCTTATAGAAAGGAAGTACATCCTGTCTTCCATGGAGGACCTGTATAACTGCACGAGTCAAAAAGAGGGCTGGGAAAATATCTACAGACCCCCTCACATCCTGGACATAAACTGTTTCAACTCCTATCCACAAAACGACGCTACAGAGCCCTGCACACCAGAACAACTAGACACAAGGACAGTTTTTTTCCAAACGCCATCATTCTGCTAAACAAATAATTCCCTCAACACTGTCAAACTATTCACTAAGTCTGCACTAATATTAATCTTCTCATCGTTCCCATCACCAATCTCTTTCCACTTATGACTGTATGGCTGTAACTTTGTTGCTTGGATCCCTACGATTTATTTTGATATCGGTTGTCTCCTGATTGCTTATTTGTCCCCTGTGACTATCATGAAGTGTTGTACCTTATGATTCTTGATGAAGGTATCTTTTCTTTTATGTACACTGAGAGCATATGCACCGAAGACAAATTCCTTGTGTGTCCAATCACACTTGGCCAATAAAAAATTCTATTCTATTCTATTCATTTCTATTCTATTCTATTCTATTCTATTCTATTCATTTCTATTCTATTCTTCTCTACATTCTACTCTATT
Source organism: Ahaetulla prasina (assembly GCF_028640845.1). NCBI lineage: Eukaryota > Metazoa > Chordata > Lepidosauria > Squamata > Colubridae > Ahaetulla > Ahaetulla prasina. The sequence continues at coordinate 4,465,497 of NC_080555.1, read as the reverse complement.
CTATTCTATTCTATTCTCTACATTCTATTCTCTACATTCTATTCTATTCATTTCTATATTTCATTTCTATATTTGATGAACATATCTTTTCTTTTATGTTCCCTGAGAGCATATGCACCAAAGACAAATTCCTTGTGTGTCCAATCACACTTGGCCAATAAAAAATTCTATTCTATTCTATTCTCTACATTCTATTCTATTCTATTTATTCTATTCTATTCTCTACATTCTATTCTATTCTATTTATTCTATTCTATTCTCTACATTCTATTCTATTCTAGTCTATTTATTCTATTCTATTCTCTACATTCTATTTTATTCTATTCTCTACATTCTATTCTATTCTCTGCATTCTATTCCATTCCATTCTATTCTATTCTAAATTAAATCATATATATTTATTCCACAATCTTCATTATTTTTCTATATCAATCACACTTAGAAACCATGCATCTAACAGAGGGTCTCTGGGCAGTGTCCCATATAATCTTAAAAACATAAAACTGGATATAAATTTTTTAAAAAAAAAATAGAAAGAAGCAAGGAAAGTTTACATTCTACACAAAAAGTTAATTAAAAGTCAGGGGAGTTATATTTACTTCCAGTCTGTGTCTCTCTGTTTTCTTGAAAGGGCCTTTTTTTAAAAAAAAAAATGTATTTTTTTTTCCAGTTGCAGCTTTGGGTATTAAAATGTTCTACAGGTAGTCCTTGACTTATGACCACAGCTGAGCCCAAAATTTATGTTGCTAAAGCGAGACAGGTGTGAAGTGAGTCCTGCCCCGTTTTATGACATTTCTTGCCCCGGTTGTTAAGTGAATCACCACCGTTATTAAGTTAGTCACCCGGCCGTTAAGTGAAACTGGATTGCCCATTGACTTGGATTGTCAGAAGGTTGCAAAAGAGGATCATGTGACCCCGCCCCGGTCATAAATACGAGTCAGTAGCCAAGCATCAATGTTGATCGTGTGACATGGGAATGCTGCAACGGTCATAGGTGTGAAAAACGGTCATAAATCACTTTTCTCGGTGCTGTTGTGGTCACTAAATGAACCGTTGCCAATCTTAAAAACATAGAATGTGAAATTTTAAAAAAAGGAGAGTTTAAATTTGACCCAAAAGTTAAAATTAAAACGTCAGGGGATATATGTCTGTATTTCCAATCTGTGTCTCTATTTGATTATATTTTTTTTAAAAATGCCATTTTTTTCCCCCCCCAGGCTGCAAAATTACAACTCTGGGGATTCAAATGCTCCATCGTCTTTACAACATTCCTACGAGGTAGGCCAAGGCGGCTACAGGGAGGCAAGGAAAGAGCCCTTCTCTTTATGGCCGATTGGAGAACATCAAAATCCCGGTTTCGAATTCCGACGGACACGCAGGGAGAGAGGCCGTTACCTGGAAAACCGCTTTGGTTCGTATCCGTTCCGCTATAAGGTGGAGAATTTGGGCACTGAGGCTCCCGACGTTGCTAATATCGCCAATAAGGGTGGGAAAAGTCTAGGAAAATAAATCAGGAAAGAAAAAAAGGACTGGATGAATTTTTTTTTTAAAAATGGGCAGAAACTCTCTTTCAAAGCTTATCATCTTGGCCCAAATTTCACCACCTTTCCAAGAAACTTTTCAATGATTAATCCTTCGTCCATGGGTTGTTATCGGTTGACTTCTGGGAAAAGGAAAATAACATTTTTTGCCCATTCTTGGAAAATGGGCTGAGGTTTGTCTGCTTTTAAGCCTTATTTTTTCTTTAAAAAAAAGATGTACTTTTAATTGAATTTCATTATTTTAAAAACTTTAAATATTTGGGTTTCATTTAAAATTTTAAAATAAACGATTTTAACTGGGTTTTTTTAAAAAATAAATGACTCAAGTTGGTGGATGTAACTGATACTCCTTTCTCTTCCTATTTTCTCCCACAAAGACAACCTTGCAAGGTTGGTTTGGGATGAGAGGGAGGGAGGAAGGGACTGGTGCAAAGTCACTTAGCGGGCTTTCATGGCTAAGGCGGGACTAGAATTCACCGTCTCCTGGTGATTGGCCCAAAGTCACCCAGCTGACTTTGGTGCCTAAAGCGGGACTAGAACTCACCGTCACTTTGTGATTGGCCCAAAGTCACCTAGCTGGCTTTCGTGCCAAAGGCAGGACTAGAATTCACTGTCTCCTGGTGATTGGCTCAAAGTCACCAAGCCGTCTTCATATCTAAGGTGGGACTAGAACTCACCGTCACCTGGTGATTGGCCCACAGTCAACAAGCTGTTTTCATATCTAAGGTGGGACTAGAACTCACCGTCACCTGGTGATTGGCCCACAGTCAACAAGCTGTTTTCATATCTAAGGTAGAACTAGAACTCACCGTCTCCTGGTGATTGGCCCAAAGTCACCCAGCTGACTTTGGGGCCTAAAGCGGGACTAGAACTCACCGTCACTTTGTGATTGGCCCAAAGTCACCTAGCTGGCTTTCGTGCCAAAGGCAGGACTAGAATTCACTGTCTCCTGGTAATTGGCTCAAAGTCACCAAGCCGTCTTCATATCTAAGGTGGGACTAGAACTCACCGTCACCTGGTGATTGGCCCACAGTCAACAAGCTGTTTTCATATCTAAGGTAGAACTAGAACTCACCGTCACCTGGTGATTGGCTCAAAGTCACCAAGCTGTTTTCATGTCTAAGGTGGGACTAGAACTCACCGTCTCCTGGTGATTCACCCAAAGTCACCCAGCTGATGTTTGTGCCTAAGGCGGCACTAGAACTCACCGTCACCTTGTGATTGGCCCCAAATCACCCAGCTAGCTTTCGTGCCAAAAAGGCAGGACTAGAACTCACTGTCTCCTGGTGATTGGCTCAAAGTCACCAACCATCTTCATACCTAAGATGGAACTAGAACTCACCGTCACCTGGTGACTGGCCCACCCTGCTGCCTTTCATACCTAAGGATAGTTAACTAACCTGATCTAACAAGCCACAGTTCGAGGGAACCCAAACCTGTAATTCCCGTAACTTGGGAATTAGGACCCAAAAGACAAATTAAATCCCATTTTGACTGGAAATAATCTGCTTTCGCTCACCTCTGTAGGATTAAGCTGTTGATCCCCCACATATGTCGTGTTCAGGTGGTAACCTGAGTGGCCAACGGTGCTCATATGAATGGTATGAGCTACCTGCAAGGGAAAAAAAACAAAACCAGAAGACGAGGCATGCAGGTAGTCCTCATTGAGTCCAAAATTTCTGCCACTAAGTGAAACCACCGTTAAGTGAGTTTTGGCCCGTTTCACGACCTTTCTGGCTGCGGCGGTTAAGGGAATCCCTCCGGTTATTAAGTTAGTGCCACGGTCGTTAAGTGAATCCAGCTTTGCGTCGGACAGAACGTCGCAAAAGGGTGACCCCTGTGAGCGTCACAAATACGAGGCAGTTGCCAAGCGAATTTAAATCACGGGACCATGGAAAAGCTGCAACGGTCGTAAGTGTGAAACAGGGTCCGAAGTCCCGTTTCTCAGTGCTGTTGTAACTTCGGTCACTAAACGAAGCGTTGTAAGTCAAAAACTATCCGTCTAAACTTAGTCTAATGCTTGTTTGCTGGCTGGATGAGGGGGGGAGGAGAGAGCACTGCCTCCTTCCATGACTCCAGACAACAACTCCCCTGCGAGGTAGGCTAACGTATTACGGAGCCGCCGCCGCCCCTACTACAGATCCAGCTGCTGTGGCCTAGAGGTGGAGCTCTTGCCTCACAATCAGGAGGTTGCGAGTTCGATCCTAGGTAGAGGCAGACGTAGGGTCTTCTGCTCGGGCAGGGGGTTGGACTAGATGACCTTGCAGGGTCCCTTCCAACTCTGTTAAAAAGATCTCTAGAAGTAAGGAGACCCACCTGGAAGTGGCTACTGAGAGATTTATTAATGATCAGCTTGACACCTTCAATTTGTTGAGGGAAAACATCTGAAATGGGAAAAAAAAAATTAATTTAAACTGAATTTATTTGATTTATTAAACGCCACTCATCTGGCTATCGAGTGACCCCCTAGGGCAGCTTACCGCCCAGAATAAAAAACGACAATACAAAACATTACAGGCCACCCATATTAACAGTGGAATTGATGGAGATTGGACAAGCTGGGCGCTAACACAACCAGGTACACACACACAAAAAAACCCAACAACAACTGTTTTTTGTAACCCTCAAGCTAAAAAGCCAGCAAGCCGTTATAAAACCGCTACTGTGGGAAATGTAAGGTTTTAGCAAGTTTTCCCACACTCAGCAAGGACATTTTTCCGCACAAAGAGGTAGTCCTTGCCTTAGGACCGTAATCGAGCCCCAAAATTCTGTATTTAAATGAGACATTTGTTAAGTGAATTTTGCTCCATTTTACGACCTTTCTCTCCTCGGTTGTTAAGCGGATCACTGTGGTTGATAAGCGAGTAACCCCGTTCTTAAGTCCGTCTGCAAGGAAACCATCAAACTCAGGCAGTAATATGGACCTCACTGCCCTCCTCCTCTCCACAAACTCCACTCCCGTTTAGCATTGATAATGTTACCTAGCTGGGTCACGAAACGTCGGTAAGAAAACAACCAAGCTCAGAGAGACCAAGGACCCCATAGTCCTAGTCCTCCTCCTCTTCACAAGCCCCACAATCTTCTAACACTGATGATGTTACCTAGTTGGGTCATGAGACGTCTCCAAGAAAGAAGCCAAGATCAGACAACATCAAGGAGCCCTCCTTGAGCTACCAAGGATTCTCTTCTATCCAATTCACTTGTATATAGACAGAGAGGAAACCCAATTCCATTCTAGCACTGATAATGTTACCTAGCTGGGTCATGAAACGTCTGTAAGAAAACAACCAAGCTCAGAGAGACCAGGGACCCCATAGTCCTCCTCCTCTTCCCTTCCTCCTTCTTCCTCCTCTATCCCTCCTCCTCCTCCTCTCCACAGTCCCCATTCCCTTCTAGCATGGATGATGTTACCTAGCTGGGTCATGAAACGTCTGTAAGAAAACAACCAAGCTCAGAGAGACCAGGGACCCCCTAGTCCTAGTTCTCCTCCTCTTCCTTCCTCCTTCTTTTGGACTTCAACTCCCAGAGTCCTCAGCCAGCAAAGCTGGCTGAGGAACTCTGGGAGTTGAAGTCCAAAAGTCTTAAAGGGACCAAGTTTGGACACCCCTGCCCTAGTCCTAGTTCTCCTCCTCCACTCCACAATCCCCACTCCCTTCTAACACTGATGATGTTACCTAGTTGGGTCATGAAATGTCTGCAAGAAAACCCCCAAATTCAGAGAGTCTTCCTCCTCCCCTCCCCACCCCAATCCAATTCCGTTCTAGAACTGATGTCGTTACCTAGCTGGGCCACGAAACGTCTGTGAGAAAACGCACCAAGCTCAGAGAAAGCAGACCAGGACCTGCCAACCAAACCTATCTTTAGAGAAGCAAAATAATAATAATAATAAATTAAAAATGAAAATGTGTTTTACCTTTGCATTTGCGGTGAAGTTCGTCGAAGCTCCCCGGGTTGGAGAGTCCTTCGGCCCGGCGAACCCCTTTCCGCGGGGCGGAGAAGGGGGCGAATATATTCCCCATGTCCTTACACACACACGCACCACCACCTTAAGCCAGGCTACCTAGCCATCACCTTAACAAGCCTCGTTGCAACTTAAGAATTCAATGGCTGTGTGTTTGTTTCACACCCAAGGACCCACAACCACACCAAGCTTAGTGGCTCCAGGGGGAGAGGAGGAAAAAGCTCATCCTCCTGCAGACATGATTGCTGCAAAATAAAATAAAAATAAAAATGGGGTTGCTTGGAGAAAGGAGGGGGGGAGAGGAAAGGGGGAGGGTTGGTTTTTTTTGGGGGGGGCGCAGGTTGGGGATCCAAGAAATAATACTTATGGGGGGGGGGCTGGGGGCAAACAGACCCCCCCTTTTTCAAAAGAAAAAAAAGGCAGAATCGGCTGGAAAAGGTGGGAGGGGGTCAGAAAGGCGTCAGGCATTCAGAGCCCCCCCTCAACTCTTCCTCCTCTTCCTCTCTCTCTGTGATCTTGATGGGGGCGGCCATCTTCCCCGCCCCACTCCTCCTCCCTCTCCCCCCTCCACTACCCGTCCTCTTTTCCGATTGGTCGCCGGGAAGGAGCGGAAACCGAGCTGAGAGCGCTGATTGGATAAAAAAAAAACCCAATGTAGCCAAGCCGCTTCCTTTGATCTCTCTATCACTCCCCCCTCCCTTCCCTACTTTCCCTTTCACGCCGCTCCGTGATTGGCTGGAAATGTTGCGCGAACGTTCGGTTGCCTTTTTTTTTTTCCTTGTTGTTTTTTGCTGCGGTCTTCCGAAGGCGCCGCGCCTGGCGGGGGGCGGGGGAGGGGGCCTTCCTGGGTGAAGGTGGGAGAAGGAATCCGGGTTAAGCGCCAGGCCGCCACGATCCCCCCCCCGTCTCTGCCTGTCAGTTTCATCTGTCTGATCCCTCTAATCCAGGGGTCTCCGACCTTGGCAACTTGAAGACTTGTGGACTTCAACTCCCAGAGTTCCTCAGCCAGCTTTTGCTGGCTGAGGAATTCTGGGAGTTGAAGTCCACAAGTCTTCAGGTTGTCAAGGTCGGAGACCCCTGCTCTAAGCTACCTATCTGAGCCCTCCCTCCATCGATCTATCTTCCTTCCATCCATCCATCCATCCCTGCCTATCTATGTATCCATCCATCCATCCATCTATCTTCCTTCCTTCCATCCATCCATCCATCCCTGCCTATCTATCTATCCATCCATCCATCCATTTATCTTCCTTCCTTCCTTCCTTCCTTCCATCCATCCATCCATCCCTGCCTATCTATCTATCTATCTATCTATCTATCTATCTATCTATCTATCTATCTATCTATCTATCTATCTATCCATCCATCTTCCTTCCTTCCTTCCATCCATCCGTCCCTGCCTATCTATCTATCTATCATCCATCCATCTATCCTCCTTCCTTCTATCCATCCATCTGTCCCTGCCTATCTATCTATCTATCTATCTATCTATCCATCCATCTTCCTTCCTTCCGTCCACCCATCCATCCGTCCCTGCCTATCTATCCATCCATCCATCCATCCATCCAACTATCTTCCTTCCATCCATCCATCCATCCATCCGTCCCTGCCTATCTATCCATCCATCCATCCATCTATCTTCCTTCCATCCATCCATCCATCCATCCATCCATCCATCCATCCATCTGTCCCTGCCTATCTATCTATCCATCCATCCATCTACCCATCCATCTATCTTCCTTCCATCCATCCATCCATCTGTCTCTGCCTATCTATCCATCCATCCATCCATCCATCCATCTATCTTCCTTCCATCCATCCATCCATCCATCCATCTATCTTCCTTCCATCCATCCATCCATCCATCCATCCATCCGTCCCTGCCTATCTATCTATCCATCCATCCATCCATCCATCCATCCATCCATCCATCCATCCATCTATCTTCCTTCCATCCATCCATCCATCCATCCATCCATCCATCCATCCATCTGTCCCTGCCTATCTATCTATCCATCCATCCATCCATCCATCCATCCATCCATCCATCCATCCATCTATCTATCTTCCTTCCATCCATCCATCCATCCATCCATCTGTCCCTGCCTATCTATCTATCCATCCATCCACCCACCCATCCATCTATCTTCCTTCCATCCATCCATCCATCCCTGCCTATCTATTTATCCATCCATCCAATCTAATACATCTATCACATCTATTTGTCTAATATCTAATCACCTCTATCGCATCTATCACATCTCTGTTTTTTATCCAACCATCTATCTATCTATCCATCTTTCCTGTCTTGTCTATTATCCTTCCTTCCAACTTTCTTATTCTCAGGATTACCAGTATTTTTTTCCCCATAGTGTTTTTTTCCCTGAATTCTCTCAATAATACCTCAATGGTGCGTTTGCTTTTCTAAATGGGCCTGTCTAGATGTCCTTTAGGAGACACATATTCAGCAAAGGCGGAAGGAAAGATTTCAGCCTGTGCTTTGCCCCCTTGTAAACCTTCGTTTTCTGGTTTGAAGAAAACGTTATCATTGAAGTGTGTGTGTATACAGGGAAAGAAGATAACTGTTAAACACACACACACACACACACACACACACACACACACACACATAGACAAATCTGCTTGCACAAGAATTACGCAAGCAGCAATTGTCCCATTCCCAAGAGAATTGATGGGGGAGGGTGGCTGGGTTAGGCAGGGAGGGGAAGGGGGCACAAGGGCCAATGGTTTTTAGGAAAGATTAGCGAGAGGGGCTGTACTTTTAGGAGAGGGTATAAAAATTCTTTGATTCTTGATTAAAACACATTTCTTCTCCAGATATTCTCTTTGAAATCCCTCACGCAGGTAAGCATCAAAGGGTTTTCTTTAAAAAATGAAAAGAAACAAGTAATTTGGCCTCTTAAAATATAAATCTATGGATCTATCATCTGTCTGTCTATCATCTGTCTGTCTATCTATCTATCTATCTATCTATCTATCTATCTATCTATCTATCTATCTATCTATCTATCTATCTACCTACCTACCTACCTACCTACCTACCTACCTATTTAATCTCTGTCAGTCTTTCTTCTATTTATTGTCTGTCTGTTTTGTATCTATCTATCACCTTTCTATCTTTATCTATCCTCTATCTTTATCATTATCTCTCTCTCTCTCTCTATCTGCCTATCTAATCTGACCGTCTTTCTTCTATTTATTGTCTATCTCTGTCTGTCTGTCTGTCTATCTATCTACCTACCTACCTTCTACTTATTATCTATCTATATTTATCTATGTATCTATATATCTATCTATGTATCCTATCTATCTATCTATCTATCTATCTATCTATCTATCTATCTATCTATCTATCTATCTATCTTTCTATCTACATCTAATATTGTATGTATTAAACTTCACTAAATTTGGAGCAGGTAAACCACTAGCTATTGCAACCGATTGTTTAGCTTGGAAATTAAAAGCGTTTTTAATTTCCAATATATCCCTTATCTGCACGGCTCTGCGAAAGCTTAGATGTTGGCTTACTAAACCAAACCAGGAATGTCACCCAATTGTCAGTTCGCTTTCCCTGAATCGCACTTCAGTTTCTGAGCGTGTGACTCGCAAAGACTTTTGAACTTCCTGGCCTCTGGGACTGCGTTGCCAATTCATTGGAAGTCTTAAAGTAAGTCCACTTTTGTTCAGCCCCGTCAGAACTTCAAATGGTCATTAAGTGGAAGGTCATAAGTTTTTTTTTTTAATTTGCATTTATATCCCGCCCTTCTCCGAAGACTCAGGGCAGCTTACACTATGTCAAGCAATAGTCTTCATCCATTTGTATATTATATACAAAGTCAACTTATTGCCCCCAACAATCTGCGTCCTCATTTTACCTACCTTATAAAGGATGGAAGGCTGAGTCAACCTTGGGCCTGGTGGGGCTTGAACCTGCAGTAATTGCAAGCAGCTGCTGTTAATAACTGACTCTCTTACCAGTCTGAGCCACCAGAGGCCCTTTTGAACTTCCTGGCCTCTGGGACTGCGTTGCCAATTCATTGGAAGTATTAAAGTAAGTCCACTTTTGTTCAGCCCCGTCAGAACTTCAAATGGTCATTAAGTGGAAGGTCATAAGTTGAGGAGTTTTCTGGTATTTCGAGAACCAAAGTTTCTAGTCCCTGTGATGGCATTAAAAAAAAAACCCAAAACAATCCGAAATTCAACTGACTTAGTGAGTCATACATTTGCAAAAGAAGGAACGCTGGATGAGCTAAGCAAGGAATGACATTAAACCTGATATTTTTTCCCCCTTCTCTGTCTGTTTCTCTTTCTTCTCCGCAAATGCCCCGATCCCCCATTCTCTCCAGAAATAGGGCGAAGGCAAAGCTTGTGCCAAAATGAAGGTTTTTGCCCTGATCGTTTTGCTGATCAGCATCTGCTATGTACAAGGTATGTATAAGCGTCGTAAATACTAGTCGGTCGCTAAGGGCCTGAATTTTGATCCCGCGACCACGGGGGATGCTGCAAGGGTCCTAAGTGCGAAAAAAGGGCCCTAAGTCAACTTTTTTCAGGGCCGGGAAAAAAAACTTCGGTTGCTAAACGAATGGTCGAAAATCGAGGGTTAACTGTATATACCTCTTAAACTGTAGAGAGCTCCATCAAGGCAATGCACCTGGGCCCTTGATTCTCATCCGTGTTTTCTGTATTTTATACGTAGGTGGCTTAGTGAAACGGCAAGCGGAGACAGGACCCGAGGGTGGAGTCGAAGTCATCTGGTTCCCTCAGTTCACTGAACGCAGACAAGAACCCCAGCGATTGCCTTCACCCTTGGACAGACCTCAGGAAGCCAGACTAGAGATTCTTAAAATAAGGTTTAAAGAATAGAATAGAATAGAATAGAATAGAATAGAATAGAATAGAATAGAATAGAATAGAATAGAATAGAATAGAATAGAATACAGTAGAGTAGAGTAGAGTAGAGTAGAATTTTGGAATAGAATTTTGGAATAGACTAGACTAGAATTTTAGAATAGAATAGAATTGAATTTTCGAATAGAATATAGAATAGAATTTTAGGATAGAATTGAATTGAACTGAATTTTGGAATAGAATATAGAATAGAATAGAATTTTGGAATAGAATAGAATAGAATTTTGGAATAGAATAGAACAGAATAGAATAGAATTTTGGAATAGAATAGAATAGAATAGAATTTTGAAATAGAATATAGAATAGAATAGAATTTTAGAATAGAGTAGAATTGAATTTTGGAATAGAATAGAATAAAATTTTGGAATAGAATATAGAATAGAATAGAATTTTAGAATAGAATTGAATTGAATTTTGGAATAGAATATAGAATAGAATAGAATTTTGGAATAGAATAGAACAGAATAGAATAGAATTTTGGAATAGAGTAGAATTGAATTTTGGAATAGAATATAGAATATAGAATAGAACAGAACAGAAAAGAACAGAACAGAATAGAATAGAATTTTGGAATAGAATAGAATAGAACAGAATTTTAGAACAGAACAGAACAGTTGGAAGGGACCTTGGCGGTCTTCTAGTCCAGCCCCCTGCTCAACCACAACCATCATAAATACAAACTAGTTGTCAAGCATCCAAACGCAAATCCCGTGACCCTGGGGGAATGCTGCAACAGTCATTCGTGTGGGGGGAAAAAACAGTCATAATTCACTTTTTTCAGTGCAGTTGTGACTTCGAACGGTCCCTAAAAGAATTGCAGGTAAGTCGAGGGCTTCTTCCGTTCTGGCGTTTTGGGTTTTTTTTAAAATTTATTTATTTACATTTATACCCCGCCCTTCTCCGAAGACTCAGGGTGGCTTATAGTGTGTAAGGCAATAGTCTCATTCTATTTGTATATTTACAAAGTCAACTTATTGCCCCCCCAACAATCTGGGTCCTCATTTTACCTACCTTATAAAGGATGGAAGGCTGAGTCAACCTTGGGCCTGGTGGGATTCGAGCCTGCAGTAATTGCAGGCTGCTGTGTTTTAATAACAGACTATCTTACAGCCTGAGCCACCACGGCCCTTGTTGAAAATGGAACCTCCATGTTCTGCCTCAGTCTACTTTAGGGTGGAGCAACCCCGGGTTAAAAGCTATTTTGAGGCGCTTTTGTGCGGTAGAAAGCGGACAATCTTCACTCCTGCTTCCCCCGCCCCCCATTTTTTTCCCTTCCTTCCTGCAGGACAGCGCTCCAGCAAGTCCAGGACAGCTTTAACCCTCTCACCGGACAGGTGAGGCAAAATGTGGGCCGACAGTTCACCATACCTGGTTAGACTCAGCAAGGCGACGAAGAAGGCGTAGATTCTTCTCAAAATGGAGTTCTCCGTTTCCTTCGGTCTATTTATCAAAATCCTGGCACTTTTCCCTGAATCGAAACTGTTGAGACCCTAAGACTGGTCGCAATAAAGATAAATCGGTTCTTCTTTCCGTATCGGTGTGTCTAAATCTGATCGAATATTCGGGTATTAAATGGAGATGGGTCCCAACGGTATCCCGGTTTTGCATTCTGGACAACTATTTATTTTATTTTATTTTATTTTATTTGCATTTATATCCCGCCCTTCTCCGAAAACTCAGGGCGGTTTACACTATGTCAAGCAATAGTCTTCATCCATTTGTATATTATATACAAAGTCAACTTATTGCCCCCAACAATCTGGTCCTCATTTTACCTACCTTATAAAGGATGGAAGGCTGAGTCAACCTTGGGCCTGGTGGGACTTGAACCTGCAGTAATTGCAAGCAAGCTGCTGTTAATAACAGACTGCATTAATCTGTTGAGCCACCAGAAGCCCTTATATATATATTTATATATATATGTTTTCTGAGGTTTTCGCGGGTGTTTGTATGTAGGTCTTTGGTTATTCGGGTTTTCTCCCACGTAAAATTGGAAGTGTCTTGGCAACGTTTCGATGAAGTCTCATTCGTCATTTTCAGGCTTCAGCTTCGTGCTCCCAGAAGCACGAAGCTGAAGCCTGAAGATGACGAATGAGACTTCGTCAAACGTCGCCAAGACACTTCCACCTTAGAAACCCAATAACCTATATATATATATATATAATTTGTCACAACAGTATATATAAGCCTAAGCATGAGATAACTATATGATATATAAGCATATATATAATCATAAGTATGCAATAAGTATATGAAATTGGATACTATCAAAGGGAACATTAGGACAGGAATGGTAGGCACATTTGTGCTCTTATGCACGCCCCTTACAAACCTCTTAGGAATGGGGTGAGGTCAATAGTAGATAGTTTTTGGTTAAAGCTTTGGGGATTTTGGGAAGAGACCACAGAGTCAGGTAGTGCATTCCAGGCATTAACAACTCTGTTGCTGAAATCATATTTTCTGCAATCGAGATTGGAGCAGTTCACATTAAGCTTAAATCTATTGTGTGCTCGTGTATTGTTGTGATTGAAGCTGAAGTAGTCTTTGACAGGAAGGACATTGTAACTGATGATTCTATGAGTTAAACTCAGGTCATGTCGAAGGCGGCGGAGTTCTAAATTTTCTAAACCCAGGATTAAAATAAAATAAAATAAAATAAAATAAAACCATACTTCCGGTCTGGTTTCCTGCTTTTTGGGGTGCCTGGCCTCCAGGAATCCCCAGCCCGGCTTCACTAATTTTAAATCATTAAATTAAATCATCAGCCTCAGGAACCCCCTGCCAGGTCTCGGGGAACTCAAATCTCATGTAGAACCATGAGGACTAGCATCTTTGAATTATAGGAGAGGCTCCGGGCGACAGAGCACGTTGTTTGCGTAGGGAAGTTTCCGTTGCTGACACGCCCAAGAGGGGGAAAATGGCTTGAAGATTGATTTGCAAGATGAAGTAAAATGTTGGATGATAATAATATAAGCAGATAGATAAGCAGACAGACAAAGATGGATGGAGGATGGATGGATGGATGGATGGATGAATGGATGGATGGATGAATACTGTAGATAGATGTAATACAACTTCTGCCCAACCAACTTCATGGGGTTGTTGTAGGGAAAATAAAGGAAGGAAGGAATATTAGGTAAGTTCACTCCTTGAGTTATGTATAAATAATAATAATAATAATAATAATAATAATAATAATAATAATAATAACAACAACAACAACAACAACATCAACAACAACCCCTATCAACCATTAGCACCAATCAATGCTATTTGTGATGTATTTTGAATGTTCAGTTGACTGAGTTTCATTTTTAATGAATAAAATAAATAATAATAATAATATAATACACCTACAGAGTTCATGCAAACAATGATACACAATAATAATGTAGCACATCATGCATACACACATCAACACAAGTTTAAGTAGAATATCAGCGTATATCAAAGGAAAAGGTTCCCCTCGCACATACGTGCTAGTCGTTCCCGACTCTAGGGAGCGGTGCTCATCTCCGTTTCACAGCCGACGAGCCGGTGCTGTCCGAAGACGTCTCCGTGCAGTAATGGGTTTCGAAAATTTTTACTACGGGTTCTGTGGGTGTGGCTTGGTGGGCGTGGCATGGCTTGGTGGGCGTGGCAGGGGAAGGATACTGTAAAATCTCCATTCCCACCCCAATCCAGGGGAAGGTTACTGCAAAATCCCCATTTCCTCCTGATCAGCTGGGACACGGGAGGCAGAGAATAGATGGGGATGGGGCCAGTCAGAATTTTTACGACCGGTTCTCTGAACTACTCAAAATTTCCGCTACTGGTTCTCCAGAACTTGTCAGAACCTGCTGCAACCTACCTCTGATATATATCTATATATACATATATAGATATAGCTATTTCACATTTCATATAATATATATATTTCACATTTACAACCATTGCAGTATATCCAGCGGTGGGATTCAGCCGGTTCGCACCTATTCGGGAGAACCGGTTGTTAACTTTCTAAGCAGTTCGGAGAACCGGTTATTGGAAGAAATCTTATTTTGTTTCTTTTCCACTTTACAGGGCTAATCCTGTACGGAAGGCAGGAAGGAAACGTTCTGGTGGTGTTTCTAGCCTAATCTTTATTGCCCTGCTTACAGAAACTGCCTCTCTGGTTAACCCTTATTACATTGTAATAGCTAAGGCGAAGCGCCCATCAACGTGAGTATCGTTGAGTTGGCCACGCCCACACAGTCACATGACCACCGAGCCACGCCTACCCAGTTGGTCATTAGGGCAGAAAACCGGTTGTTAAATTATTTGAATCCCACCACTGAGTATATCCTCATGGTCATATGATCAAAATTCAATCGCTTGGGCAAGTGGTTCCTATTTATGACGCTCGCCGTGTCCTGGGGGTCACGTGATCCCCTTTTTGGCGACCTTCTGAGAAGCCAAGGGAACAGCGAAGCCAGATTCACTTAACAACCATATCACTAATTGAACCACTGACGTGATTCACTTAACAACTGTGGCAAGAAACGATGTAATAAGGGGCAAAATTCACTTAATAACTGTTTCACCGCAATTGTTAAGTGAATCAGACGGTTGTTAAGCGAATCTTTCTTCCCCATTGACTTGGCTCGTCAGAAGGTCGCAAAAGAGGATCACGTGACCCTCTCCGGATGCTGCAGCTGTCATAAATGAGTCCATCACCAAGCATCCAAATGTTGATCACATGAACCTGGGGATTCCTGCAACGGTCGTATGTATGAAAAATGGTCACAGCTCGCCTTTTCCAATGCTGATGTAACTTCGAACCGTCACTAAATGAACAGTTGGGAGCCCAGGACGACCCATACGATCTTAAAAACAGAAAAAAAAGAAGGTGAAATTTAAAAAGGAGAGTTTAAATTCAACCCAAAAGTTAAATTAAAATGTCACGGGAGCGGTATGTATTTCCAATCTGTGTCTCTAATTGCTTTTTTAAGAACAACAAAAAATGCCATATATTTTTTTCCAGGCTGCAAAATTACAGCTCTGGGGATTCAAATGCTCCATCGTCTTTACGACGGTCCTGTGAGGTA
>NC_080555.1:4395000-4445000 GCF_028640845.1 Ahaetulla prasina | reverse complement strand
AGGTATCTTTTCTTTTATGTACACTGAGAGCATATGCACCAAGACAAATTCCTTGTGTGTCCAGTCACACTTGGCCAATAAAAATTCTATTCTATTCTATTCTATTCTATTCTATTCTATTCTATTCTATTCTATTCTATTCTATTCTATTCTTCTATTCTATTCTATTCTATTCTATTCTATTTCACGACCATTCTTGTCACCGTTGTTTAAGGCAGAGGTCTCCGACCTTGGCAACTTTAAGACTTGTGGACTTCGACTCCCAGAGTTCCTCAGCCGGCAAAGCAAAGCTGGCTGAGGAATTCTGGGAGTTGAAGTTCACAAGTCTTAAAGTTGCCAAGGTTTGGAGACCCCTGGTTTAAGGGATTGCCGCAGCGGTTAAATTAGTCACGCGGTTGTTAAGTGAATCGGGCTTTCCCCTTGAGTTTGTTGGTCAGAAGATCATCAAAGGCAATCACGTGACCCCGGGATGCTGAGACCGTCATAAATACGAGTCACTTTGCCCAGCGTTTGACCTTTGATTATGTGACCGCAGGGAAGCTACAATGGTCGTAAGCCTGAAAAACGGTCGTAAGTTACTTTTTCCAGTTGCTGTCACAACTTTGAAGGGTCACTAAATTGAATAGTAAGTTGAGCGGTTTCAGGGGGTCGGACTAGAAGACCTCTAAGGTCCCTTCCAACTTGGTTATTCTCAGAAATACCTGTATTTTCTCCATACTGGTTTTTTTTTCCTCGTAGTAGCTCGAGGGAGCCAGTCTAGATGTCCTTTAGGAGACACATATTCCGCAAAGGCTGAAAACAGGAGAATTGCTAGATTTCAATCTGTGCTTTGCCCCCTGGTAAACCTTCGTTTTCTGGTTTGAGCAGAACGTTATCGTTGAAGTGAGTGTGCACACGCGGAAAGAAGATAACTGTTTACACACCACACAGAGACAAATCTGCTTACACAAGAATTACACAAACAGCAATTGTCGGGTTCCCAAGAGAATTGATGGTGGGGGGGGGGGGTGGCTGGGTTAGGCAGGGAGGGGAAGGGGGCACAAGGGCCAATGGTTTTTAGGAAAGATCAGCGAGAGGGGCTGTACTTTTAGGAGAGGGTATAAAAATTCTTCGACTCTTAATTAAAACACATTTCTTCTCCAGATATTCTCTTTGAAATCCCTCACGCAGGTAAGCATCAAAGTCTTTTCTTTTAAAAAATGAAAAGAAACAAGTCTCTTAAAATATAAATCTATCGATCTCTCATCTATCTGTCTGTCTATCTTTCTATTTATCTGTCTGTATTTCTTTCCTTCTTTCTATTTATTATCTATCATTTATCTATTATCTATATCTATTTTTAAACTCTTTTATTTATTATCTATCTATCATCCATCTATCTATCTGTCTGTCTGTCTGTCTATCTATCTATCTATCTATCTATCTATCTATCTATCTATCTATCTATCTATCTACCTACCTACCTACCTACCTACCTACCTACCTACCTACCTTCTACTTATTATCTGTATCTGTATCTGTATCTTTCTATCTGTCTGTCTGTCTGTCTGTCTCTGTCTATCCATCTATCTATCTATCTATCTATCTATCTATCTATCTATCTATCTATCTACCTACCTATCATCTATCTTCTATTTATTATATCTATCTATCTATCTATCTATCTATCTATCTATCTATCTATCTATCTATCTATCTATCTATCTTTCTAAATTTTAATATATGTATTAAACTTTGCTAAATATGGGGCAGGTAAGCAATCAACTGTTGCAACCAATTGTTATTTCGAGAACCAAAGCTTCTAGTCCCTGTGATGGCATTAGAAAAAAAATAATCCGAAATTCAACTGATTTGAGTCATACATTTGCAAAAGAAGGAACGGTGGATGAGCTAGGCAAGGAATGACATTAAACCTGATATTTTTTCCCCCCCTTCTCTGTCTGTTTCTCTTTCTTCTCCGCAAACGACCCAATCTCCTTTTCTCTCCAGAAGTACGGTGAAGGCAAAGCTTGTGCCAAAATGAAGGTTTTTGTCCTAACAGTTCTGCTGATCAGCATCTGCTATGTACAAGGTACGTAAAAGTGACTGGGTTTTGGTCGCCACAATATAAAAAAAGACGTTGAGACTCTGGAAAGAGTGCAGAGAAGAGCAACAAAGATGATTAAGGGGCTGGAGGCTAAAACAGACAAAGAACAGTTGCGTGAATTGGGGATGTCTAGTTTAATTAAAAGGGATGCGGTGGCTCAGTGGCTAAGACGCTGAGCTTATCGAACAAAAGGTCGGCAGTTCGAATCCCTAGCACCGCATACCCATGACTTGTCCCAGCTTCTGCCAACCTAGCAATTCGAAAGCAGGTAAAAAATGCAAGTAGAAAAATAGGGACCACCTTTGGTGGGAAGGTAACAGCGTTCTGTGCGCCTTTGGTGTTGAGTCATGCCGGCCACATGACCACGGAGACGTCTTCAGACAGCGCTGGCTCTTCGGCTTTAAAAGGGAGATGAGCACCGCCCCCTAGAGTCAGGAACGACTAGCACATATATGCGAGGGGAACCTTTACCTTTACCTAGTTTAGTGAAAAGAAGGACCAGGAGAGACACGATAGCAGTCTTCCAATATTTGAGGGGCTGCCCCAAAGAAGAGGCAGTCAAGCTATTCTCCAAAGCACCTGAAGGCAGGACAAGAAGCAATGAATGGAAACTAATCCAGGAGAGAAGCAACTTAGAATGAAGGAGAAATTTCCTGACAGTTAGAACAATTAATCAGTGGAACAACTTGCCTGCAGAAGTTGTGAATGCTCCAACACTGGAAGTTTTAAAGAAGAGATTGAACAACTATTTATTTGAAACAGAATAAGGTTGGACTAGAAGACCTCTAAAGGTCCCTTTCAACTCTGTTACGCTAAATTCTATAGAAAAGTGGAGGATGTGTCTTGGATAAGTGGCCAACTCGATGCTACTGACGTCTGAGTAAACATTACGCTGGAACAGAGACATTGGGCGCTGGAAGGTTTTGAAGGGGGCCAGCCAATTTCCACCAACTGGGAAAGGAGCCCAGTTTTATACGGAATGACAGAATGTACTTACTAACCGGTAAATATTTGCAACACTGGTTAATTATTCTCGACCAAACCAAAATAATCAATGAACCCTGTAGTTTGTTGAGGAAAAGCCCTATTTTTTTTCTGGCCTGATTCATCTATCTTTACAAGCAAGTCCCACAACTTGAGACCAAAATTTATGCCACTAAACGAGACGGCGGTTAAGTGAGCTCGGCTCCACTTGAAGACTTTTCATTGCCACCGTTATCAAGGGAATCACTGCAGTTGTTAAATTAAAGGTAAAGGTTCCCCTCGCACTAGTCGTTCCCGACTCTAGGGGGCGCTGCTCATCTCCGTTTCAAAGCCGAAGAGCCAGCGCTGTCCGAAGACGTCTCCGTGGTCATGTGGCCGGCATGACTCAACGCCAAAGGCGCACGGAACGCTCTTCCCTTCCCACCAAAGGTGGTCCCTATTTTTTCTACTTGCCATTTTTTAAGTGCTTTCGAACTGCTAGGTTGGCAGAAGCCGGGACAAGTCACGGGAGCTCACCCCGTTACATGGCAGCACTAGGGATTCGAACCGCTGAGCTGCCGACCTTTCGATCGACAAGCTCAACGTCCTAGCCCCTGAGCCGCCGCGTCCCTTCATGTTAAATTAGGGTGCCCTAATTAAATCATGAGCCTCCAGCCAAGCTTCAAAAGAAATCCAGTTATTTATTAGGAGCTTCATGTGGGTGGGCACGTTCCCAAGTGAAGGCAGCTCTGACCCCACATAATTTACGCCCCAATCATGACCCTGTTTCCCCCCCCTCCACCTTAGGGTGTGTCATCAATCACATTCCCCAGCGGAGCAATTTCCTAGGTTGTAAAGCTCACTCCCCTCCCGCCGCTGTGGGTAACTCTGGGAGACAGCCTTGAGAGAGATAAGTCTGGAATGTGCATCTGTCTTTGGCTGCCGTGCTGTTTCGTCCGTTTCCCATCCCCCCTAGCCTATGGCAACTGGAGAGCAGGTCAGGGCTGCTTTGCGAGTTGACCACACCGTTATTAAGCAAAACTGCCTTGTGCCTTCCCTTTCCTTGCCAGAAGATTCCCCTTGGGACACGGCAAGGGCCTGAATTTTGATCACGTGACCAGAGGGATGCTGCAAGGGTCATAAGTATGAAAAATGACACTAAGTCGACTTTTTTCAGTGCTGAGGTAACTTCAAAGGCTAAACGAATAGCTGAAAATCGCGGGTTAACTGTATGCATATATATATACATATATATATATATATATATATATATATATATATATATATATATATATATATATATATATATATATATATATATATATAGTCTTTAGTTATTCGGGTTTTCTCCTGCATAAAATTGGAAATGTCTTGGCGACGTTTGACGAAGTCTCATTCGTCATCTTCAGGCTTCAGCCTGCGTAGCTCAGGGCAAGTGCTTCCTAGAAGCACAAAGCTGAAGCCTGAAGATGACGAATGAGACTTCGTCGAAACGTCGCCAAGACACTTCCAATTTTAGGTGGGAGAAAACCCGAATAACCAAAGACCTACATATATATATATATATCTTTCACTCCCATCAAGGCAATGCACCTGGGCCTACGATTCTCATCCATGTTGTCTGTATTTTACACACAGGTGGCTTAGTGATGATCCAAGCAGAGGAAGAACCTCAGGCGGAAGTCCCAAACGTCCTTACCGCTCAGTTCACTGAATTTATCCGGAGGTTGCAACAGGAAACCGAAGAATTCGCTTCCTCCATCAAGGAAAGATTTGGGCAAACCACGGTAGAAGGCCTTAGGAGCCAATTTGAGTAAGAGCTGTTTTTTTTCCCCCTAAGCCCGGATGCACCAAAGCACCATAGGATAGGATAGGATAGGATAGGATAGGATAGGATAGGATAGGATAGGATAGGATTTTGGAATATAGAAGAATGGAATGGAGTGGAGTGGAGTGGAGTGGAGTAGAGTAGAGTAGAGTAGAGAAGAGTAGAGTAGAGTAGAATAGAATAGAATAGAACAGAACAGAACAGAATAGAACAGAACAATGGAACAGAATGGAACAAAACAGAATAGAATTATGGGATGGGATGGGATGGGATGGGATGGGATGGGATGGGATGGGATGGGATGGGATGGGATAGAATAGAATAGAATAGAATAGAATAGAATAGAATAGAATTATCGAACAGAACGGAACAAAATAGAATAGAATTATGGAATGGAATGGGATGGGATAGGATAGGATTTTGGAATAGAAATAGAAATAGAATATAATAGAATTAGGGAATGGGAATGGGAATGGGAATGGGAATGGGAATGAGAATAGAATAGAATAGAATAGAATAGAATAAGGGAATGGGAATGGGAACAGAATAGAATAGAATAGAAATAGAATAGAATAGAATTAGGGAATGGGAATGGGAATGGGAATAGAATAGAATAGAATAGAATAGAACTTCAAATGGACATTAAAAGGAACTGTGGGTTAGTCGAGGGCTAGCTGTGTTCATATCACGCCAGGCGTTTTGCTGCAGGCATAATTTGGTTTTGTTCCCTGTTCTGAGGCAGCCTACCTTAAGGTGAAGCGGCCCTGGGTTAAAAGCTATTTTTAAGGGTTTTTGTGTGTGTGTGCAGTTAGAAAGCGGGCAAGCTTCACTTCTGCCTTTTTTCCTTTTCCCTCCCCCCCGCCACCCTGCAGGACGGCGTTCCAGCAATTCCAGGACAGCTTTACACCTCTCACTGAACACGTGAGGCAAAATGTGGACCGATTTTTCCCTCGCCAGCCCCAGCAAGCCGCCGAAGACAACGTGTAAAGTAGATTCCTTTCAAAATGGAGTTCTCCATTTCCTTCGGCCCCGGATGTCTATTTAGCAAAATCCTGGCACTTTTTCCTGAATCGAAATCGTTGAGATCCTAAAACTAGTTGCAATAAAGAGAAATCGGTTCTTCTTTCCGTATCCGTGTCTCTAAATCTGATCGAATATTCGGGTATTAAATGGAGATGGGTTCCAATGGTATCCCAGTTTTGCATTCTGGACAACAACCGTATTTATTTATTTATTTTTGTCACAACATTATATACAAGCACATATAATGAAAGAAAACAATAGGACAGGAACGGTAGGCACTTTTGTGCACTTATGCACGCCCCTTATAGTCCTCTTGGGAATGGGGTGAGGTCAACGGAAGACAGTTTTTGGTTAAAGCATTTGGGAGTTTGAGAAGAGACCACAGAGTCAGGTAGTGTGTTCCAAGCATTAACAACTCTGTTACAGAAGTCATATTTTCTGCAATCAAGATTGAAGCGGTTAACATTAAGTTTGAATCTATTGTTTGCTCTTGTATTATTACTTCCGGTCCGGTTTCCTGTTTTTTGGAGTGCCTGGCTTCCAGGAATCCCAGCCTGGCTTCAAAAAGCCGATTAAACCATTAAAATAAATCATCAGCCTCAGGAACTTCCTACCAGGCCTTTGGCTCTATGGAACTCAAATCTCATGTAGAACCATGAGGACTAGAATCTTTGAATTGTAGGAGAGGCTCCCGGCGACACAGCACGTCGTTTGGGTACGGAAGTTTCCGTTGCTGATACGCCCAAAAAGGAAAAAGGCTTGAGGATTGATTTGCAAGATGAAGTAAAATGTTGGATGATAATAATATAAGCAGGTAGATAAGCAGACATGGACAGATGATGGATGGATGAATATCGTAGATAGATGTAATAGAACTTCTGCCCAACTCACTTCATGGGGTTGTTGTAGGGCAAATAAAGGAAGGAAGGAAGGAATATTAGGTATGTTCACCACCTTGAGTTATGTATAAATAAATAAATAAATTAATTAATTAATTAATAATAATAATAATAATAATAATAATAATAATAATAATAATAATAATAATAATACACCTAGAGGTCATGCAATCACTGATACACAATACTAATCTAGCACATTATGCATGCAAACATAAGTTTAAGTAGAATATCAGCATATTCTATTTAAGAGTATTCTACAGCATATGTATGCTTACATATTTAATATATAAATATATTTTTCACATTTGTGACCATTGTAGCATCCCCATAGAAGCCATCGAGATAGAAAAACGCCCACACAGCATGAACAAACGAGATGATACCTCCCGCCTACCAGCCATTTGGAAACCCGCCCTTATTGACAAACGAGTCCCTAACACGAGGAATGACACCAGACCCACACTCACGAGGTCCACACAGGATGTCACCACCACACATCCACCCAGAAAGCAGACCCAAACCCACACTGATCATGAAGCACGACCAAGGACCAGAAGCCAGACCGCAGCTGCAACATTAGCCATTTCAAACCCCTCCAATCCATACATGCAGCAGACTGACACCCACTATGAAGATGTAGCATGACCACGAACACGAAGCCAAACAACAGCAATGCAGCTCACCAGCTCAAATCCCCCTGCAACTCAGACTAATCTGAGCACATCCAAGCCCCCACCCTAACAGGACGCACCCCCATCCAATCAGAGCACAAAAAAACCCCCATCCAATCAGAGCACAGCCAAGCTCCCACCCAATCAGTTCAAACCCCCACTAGCAGTTAAAAAGGAAGAAACAGCTGCAATCACACATTGCTCCCAGAAGCACGAAGCTGGAGCCTGAAGATGACGAATGAGACTTCGTCGAAACGTCGCCAAGACACTTCCAATTTTACGCGGGAGAAAACTCGAATAACCAAAGACCTACATACAAACACCCGCGAAAACCTCAGAAAACAAATATATATATATATATATATATATATATATATATACACATACAATACCGTATGTATATTTATACATATATTTAAATGTTATATATTTATATACACTGTACGTATTATATTATATACATATATGTATATACATACATATATAAGATTTATCGCATATATGTATATAATACATACAGTATATATAAATATATAACGCATGCATATACATACACACGGTATATAAAGTATATATACAAAATACACATATACTGTTGTACACTGTACACACACATACATATACAAAAATAATATATGAACAGTACAAACCAACCACCCCAGTTAGGGCTTAGCACTATGCGTCATTCGCATTCCCCTTCCATCACAACCCGCCTTCGACCTGCAAAACATCCGTTTCACACACACTGTACTATATAATATATATGATAGATAAATAGATAGATAGATAGATAGATAGATGATAGATAGATAGATAGATAGATAGATAAAATATTATATATGTAGGTCTTTATTATATTATATATATATATATATATATATATATATATATTTATATATATATATATATATATATATATATATATATATTTGTTTTCTGAGGTTTTCACGGGTGTTTGTATATAGGTCTTTGGTTGTTCGGGTTTTCTCCCGTGTAAAATTGGAAGTGTCTTGGCGACGTTTCGACGAAGTCTCATTCGTCATCTTCAGGACAAATTCGTCATTCTGCACAAACAGAAAAATATCCACCATCCTAAGAAACCCCAAAGACAAAATTGAGTTAGAAAATCAAGGAGTATATGAAATCCCATGCACCGCCTGCCCCACCACATACATTGGACAAACCAACAGAAGAATAAGTGCACGCATTGAAGAACACAAGAACTCATTCAAAAAAGAGGAACCAACTTCTTCCCTGGTCCAACACTTTAAAGTCACAGGACACGATATTGACTTTAAAAAGACCAGAACTATCGCCAAAACTGAACACTTTAACAACAGAATAATCAGAGAAGCCATTGAGATAGAAAAACGCCCACACAGCATGAACAAACGAGATGACACCTCCCGCCTACCAGCCATTTGGAAACCCGCCCTTATTGACAAACGAGTCCCTAACACGAGGAATGACACCAGACCCACACTCACGAGGTCCACACAGGATGTCACCACCGCACATCCACCCAGAAAGCAGACCCAAACCCACACTGATCATGAAGCACGACCAAGGACCAGAAGCCAGACCGCAGCTGCAACATTAGCCATTTCAAACCCCTCCAATCCATACATGCAGCAGACTGACACCCACTATGAAGATGTAGCACGACCACAAAGCCAAACAACAGCTATGCAGCTCACCAGCTCAAATCCCCCTGCAACACAGACTAAACTGAGCACAACCAAGCCCCCACCAACACAGGACACACCCCCAGCCAATCAGAGCACAAAAAACCCACCATCCAATCAGAGCACAGCCAAGCTCCCACCCAATCAGTTCAAACCCCCACTAGCAGTTAAAAGGAAGAAACAGCTGCGATCACACATTGCTCCCAGAAGCACGAAGCTGAAGCCTGAAGATGACGAATGAGACTTCATCTAAACGTCGCCAAGACACTTCCAATTTTACACGGGAGAAAACCCGAACAACCAAAGACATATATATATATATATATATATATATATATATATATATATATATATATATATATATATATATAATATTAATATTATATATATTAATGTATTAATATTACATATATATTATATATATTATATTATATATATATTAATATTTTATATATATATATAATATGCTGTAATCTTATTCTACTAGCATAAAACTTCCGCCAGCAGTCATCATGGCGACTCCATCTCTTTTCCCTGCCTTTCTCTTTCCTTACGCATTTCCGTTTTGTCCTTCGGCCTTAGTGGCTGCTTTGCTCTTACGTTAGTGAAGGCACTTCCGGTCCATCCTTTCTTCTTTCTCCCTGAGTAAAGATGGCGGACGAGGCGACCCGGCGGGTAGTGGCTGCGCTGCCGCTGCTGAAAACCAACGCCGGTCCGCGGGATAAGGAGCTGTGGATCCAGCGGCTGAAGGAGGAATACCAAGCGCTCATTAAGGTCCGTATTTGATGTACTTAACGGCAGGGAGAATTATATTCCGGAGGTTTACGTGGCTTTTTTCAGCTGTTCCGACGGTGGCTCCAGAGGGTCAAACTAAGCCAGGAACGCAAGAACGCTTCTCTTCTAGAGATGGGAGTTAATACGGTCGTGGGAAAGACAAGGGGAGACGGCAGCCTCAAAATTAAGTTGGATTTGCAAAGTTTGAGGCAGGACCCTGCCTGCCTGAAGCATCCCTTGTTGCATAAGAGCACCAGCGTGCCTACCATCCTTGTCCTAATCTTTCTTCTATTTGTATCTATTTTATGTAGCCAATCCATGTTTATATTTATTACCTAATACCTTCTTGACAAATAAATAAATAAAAAATATCTTTTTTTCCTCTCTTCCCTTTTCTGTAGTACGTGGAGAACAACAAGAATGCCGATAACGATTGGTTCAGGTTGGAATCTAACAAGGAAGGTACCAGGTGAGGGAGATGAAGAATATATATATATATATATATATTTCTTGAGAGAATGCAATGCTGCATCTGTTCAAGCTTCACTGCTTGGCATTGCCCAGGATGAAGCAAGTAGACATCCAGAAGTCTCTCTTTGCTTTATTAAAAAAAAAAAAAATTGGATGGTAGTCCTCGACTTATAGCCATAACTGAGCCAGTTGGTGAAATCCAATTTTTTTTTACTACCAGTTCTGTGAGTGTGACTTGGTGGGCATGGCAGGAGAAAGATACTGCAAAATCCCCATTCCCTCCCCACTCCTGGGAGAAGGGTACTGCAAAATCCCCATTCCCTCCCCACTCCAGGAAAAGGATACTGCAAAATCCCCATTCCCTCCCCACTCCAGGGGAAGGGTACTGCAAAATCCCCATTTCCTCCCCACTCCAGGGGAAGGATACTGCAAAATCTCCATTCCCACCACTCTCTGAGGCCAGCCAGAGGTGGTATTTGCCAGTTCTCTGAACTACTCAAAATTTCCGCTACCGGTTCTCCAGAACCTGTCAGAACCTGCTGGATTTCACCCCTAAATTGAGCCCAAAACTACTGTTGCTAAGCAAGACGGTTGTTAAGCGAGTTAAGCCACCGTTTTACGACCTTCCTGGCCGCAGTGGTTTACTGCAGTTGTTAAGGTAGTCACAGGGTTGTCGAGTGACTTTGACTTTGCTTGTCAGAAGGGCGCAAAAGGAGATCACGGGATACTGCAACCGTCATAAATATGAACCAACTGCCAAGCAGCTGAATTTTGATCATGTGCCCGTGGGGATGCTGCAGCTGTCTTAAGTGTGAAAAATGGTCATAAGTCGCATTTTTCAGTGCCATTGTAACTTTGAACAGTCACTAAATGAACTGCTGTAAGTCGAGACTAGTTGCATATATATAAAAAAGTGGCTTGTATATTTATAAAAGTGGGATGCGGTGGCTTAGTGGCTAAGATGCTGAGCTTGTCGATTGAAAAGTTGGCAGTTCAGAGGTTCAAATCCCTAGTGCTGCGTAATGGGGTGAGCTCCCGTGACTTGTCCCAGCTTCTGCCAACCTAGCAGTTCAAAAGCAGGTAAAAAAAATGCAAGTAGAAAAATAGGGACCATCTTTGGTGGGAAGGGAACAGCGTTCCGTGCGCCTTTGGCGTTGAGTCATGACGGCCACATGACCATGGAGACGTCTTCGGACAGCGCTGGCTCTTCGGCTTTGAAACAGAGATGAGCACCGCCCCCTAGAGTCGGGAACGACCAGCACATATGTGCAAGGGGAACCTTTAGTTTTACCTATACATAAAAAAAATGGCTTATTTCTTTTTTCCCTTTCTGTTTTCCTCTCTGTAGGTGGTTTGGGAAGTGCTGGTACATCCACAATCTCTTGAAATACGAATTTGCCGTTGAGTTCGATGTGAGTTTTTACCCAGTGTATTAGTTGATGTTTCCTTATTCCTCCCCACCCCTCTTATTTTTCTGAATTAATTTGTATTTCTGGTCTCTCCTTCTCCATCTTGATGAGACTTTCCCCCCTAAGAATTGCATGCCGCTGTTTCCTTTTCAGATTCCAGTTACGTATCCATCTACGGCACCAGAAATCGCGATTCCAGAACTGGATGGCAAAACAGCCAAAATGTACAGGTGAGTTTTGTGCTTATAACCCATCCTCGATGGAAGTACTTGACCTAAATGCCGACGAGATCTCCTTTACTCTAAGCCACCATGGCCCAGTGGTTAGAGTGTGCCATACTCGGGCTACTTCTGCTGACTGCTGGCTGCCTGCAATTTGGCAGTTCGAATCTCACCAGGCTCAAGGTTGACTCAGCCTTCCGTCCTTTCGAGGTGGGTAAAATGAGGACCCAGATTGTTGGGGGCAATAGGCTGACTCTGTAAACTGCTTAGAGAGGGCTGTAAAGCACTGTGAAGTCTAAGTGGTATTCCTTCCTTCCTTCTTTCTTTCCTTCCCTTCCTTCCTTCTCCTCCTGATTCCTTCCTTCCTTCCTTCCTTCCTTCCTTCCTTCCTTCCTTCCTTCCTTCCTTCCTTCCTTCCTTTCTTCCCTTCCTTCTTTCTCCTCCTGATTCCTTCCTTCCTTCCTCCCTCCCTCCCTCCCTCCCTCCCTCCCTCCCTGTTAGAAGGCAGAATTGCAGGCTAACTCTGCCCACAGCCAGTTCGATCCTGACCGGCTCAAGGTTGACTGAGTCTTTCATCCTTCCGAGGTCATTAAAATGAGGACCCAGATTGTTGAGGGCAAGAGGCTGACTCTATAAACCTGTAAAGCCAGATATAAGTCTAAGTGCTATTGCTATTGCTATTCCGTCAATTGCGCTTTGTTTAAAATCTGGCACTCTCTCTTTTTTTTCTTATAGGGGAGGCAAGATATGCCTGACGGACCATTTCAAGCCCTTGTGGGCTAGGAACGTACCAAAATTTGGACTAGCCCACCTCATGGCCTTGGGGGTGAGTTTTTGACATGTCGGGGGGGAGCCTTTGGCTAGAAGGAGAAGAACATCACAAGAAAAGGAGCAAAGTTTTGAGTCGGGTTGGATCAAAATTTGAGTGCTTTGGTAACCGGCAGGTGTTTACACCGGGACCCAGCTTTGTTTCATGACTGTGTCGTTCGCTTAACAACCGCAGTGACTCACTTCATCATGGCAAAAAAGGCTGTAAAATCGGAGGCAGTCTTCCGATCAGATTCGCATGAGGACTGTGGCAAAAAAATAATCCCCGTCAAGTTGGATCAAGTCATGTGATGACTTGTTTAACGTCCGGAACGATTTACGACAGTAATTCCAAGCTTGGTTGTGGTCATAAATCAAGGAGTTCTTGTACTCGGCCCTGTTTTTGTCTGCTCTCACGTGTTGTGCAGGTGGTCCTCCACTTATGACCACAATCGAGCTCCAAATTCACGTTGCTAAAGTCAGGAAACGGGCCGTTTCCGGCCTCCAGAGGGCCTCCAGGGGTTGGGAAGGCCGTTTTCAGTTGGGAAGGTGAAAAATGGGCCTACCGGTCTCACCGTGCCATCGTGTGCCAAAAGTGGAGGGGGGCACGGATGGGGTGGGGCACATTGAATTATGGGCGTGGGCATGCAGGCGCGCAACCTCCCCCTGCGTGACCCCTGCTTTTGACATGCGATAGCAAAAAGGTTCGCCATCCCTGATATAAGTCTTAAATGCTATTGCTGTCACATGATCTCGGGACGCTACAACTGCCGTAAATGGGAGTCCGTTGCCAGCGTTCTTGAATTTTGATCACGCGACTACGGGAATGCTGTCAGGCCCAGAAGCCATCTTTTTCGTTGGGCCCTCAGCCCTGCCGCCTTTACTGCTGTTGGGAAACTGGGAGGGGGGGATTGAATGGAGCCAGGGTGATCTATATAGTCATAACAACATTCCTTTCTCAGAGCGTCAAGGACATCTTGCCCTGCACCTGGATGGCTAAAACTGTTTTTCGTTGGTGGTGTTACTTGGAACCCTGGCAGCAACTGTCTTAAGTGTGAAAAATGGATTTTTTACACTATTTTTCAGTGACGATGAAACTTTTGAACTGTCGTAAATCCAGGGCTACCCGTACAAACTTTGTGAATTTATGGTCATTCCTTTTGTCTTACAGCTGGGACCATGGCTGGCGGTAGAGATTCCAGATCTGATCTCCAAGGGGCTGATTGAACACAAAGATAAATGAAGGCCCCCCCACCATCTCACGGATTCCCCTTAAGACCTTCCGGCGCTCGGATCTGTGATATTGACTCTCATATATTTCTGTGTCTTAATTTCTCCTTGTGGGTTGCTAGCAAAATTGTGCCATGTGTCTCTCGAACGAAACAAACGGGAAAAGAAATAATAGCCCTGCTGATCTGTTACCGTTTACTTGGGAGTTCACCGAGATGGATATAACCCTGTTTATTTATTTAAAGAAAAATACCAGCATGCCAATCTTTCAGAGCGTTGTGGAGACCAACTGCAATTTGCATGCCTTTTTTTTTTTTTTGGGAAAGTTGTTTAAAAGGTTACTGAAAACAGAGAACGCAAACAACTTTAAAACAAGACCGGACGGA
This sequence comes from Ahaetulla prasina, assembly GCF_028640845.1. Lineage (NCBI taxonomy): Eukaryota > Metazoa > Chordata > Lepidosauria > Squamata > Colubridae > Ahaetulla > Ahaetulla prasina. The sequence continues at coordinate 4,430,544 of NC_080555.1, read as the reverse complement.
TTCACCTTGGCAAGAAAACGACTCAAGGTTTTCTTTTCCAACTTATGGCATAAAAAATGTAGCTGGATTGTACGAAACGCCTGTGATCGCATTTCTGATTTGCAAATAAATTCTTTAGCCTGTGCTCGGAGGAAGTCTGTTCGCGCAATCCTCATTTTTTTTTTTTTTGGCTTGTTTATTATTAGCTTGAATTTTGTCCGTGGCATCCATGGATTGGATTTCAAGCTTTGGATGGTTTTTTTAAAAATTGAATTTTATCTCAAATGAAGGTAGAGGTAATCCTCGACTTGGTTGATAATTCGAAGTTAAAAAGGTAAAGGTTCTCCTCGCACATATGTGCTGGTTGTTCCCGACATTAGGGGGCGGTGCTCATCTCCGTTTCAAAGCCGAAGAGCTGGTGCTGTCCGAAGGCGTCTCTGTGGTCATGTGGCCGGCATGACTCAACGCCACAGGCGCACGGAACGCTGTTCCCTTCCCACCAAAGGTGGTCCCTATTTTTTCTATTTGCATTTTTTACGTGCGTTTGAACTGCTAGGTTGGCAGAAGCTGGGACAAGGAACGGGAGCTCACCCCATTACACGGCAGCACAAGGGATTCGAACCGCTGAACTGCCGACCTTTTGATCGACAAGCTCAGCATCTTAGCCACTGAGCCCCCGTGTCCCTTTATATATATATATATATAGGAGCCCTTTATTTTTATGGGCTTAATAAAAATAATAATTTATAAAACAACAATAATAAAAATATTAAATTTATTAATAAAATACTTTTATTTATTTTTATTATTTAAAATAATAAAGAATATTATTTATATTAATAAAAATATAAAAAATTTTATATATAAAAATATATAATAATATTATTTTTATTATAAAAAACTAAATGCAGCCTCTTTCATTTAAAATTAAAAAAAAATTAAATTTAAATTTAAAAATTCCTAATAAAAGAGGCTGCATTGTGTTTCCTTGAGGAAAACAATAACATATATTTATATCTTGGAGAAAGGCAGCAACTTTTTAAAAACATGCCGCGGCCTCTTTAAATTTCCGAAAGGCGGCTCCCTTGTTGCCATGGCAACGGGAAGCGCGCGTGGCTCCCGCAAGCCGGGCGGGCGGGGTGGGGAAGTGGGGGGGGGGGCGGCAGCAAAACCAAGAAGCGCCTCCTGGATGACGGTTCCAGAGACAGGCGAGCGGAGAACGCGACGAGCCGCGCATGCGCCCCGCTCGAACGCCGGCTCTCTTAGCGGCGGCGCGTTCGGCAGCCGGCCGACGCGAGCCGGCGCCTGCGCGGAAGCCCTCGGCGAAGCCGGCCGCGCGCCGGGCAACGCGCGACGCGGCGCGGGAAAGCGGGGAGGAACAAAGATGGCGGCCGGAGCGGCAGGAGTCGTTGCCATGGCGTCGCGCCGGCGGTGAGGCCCGCACGCTTGACGGCCTTCGCGGCTGTATTTTGGGGGGGGGGCTCGGGGAGAGCCGGGGGGGGCTCGGGGCCGCTGAGGAGGCCGGGGCGAGAGGCCCACCGACCGGGAAGGTCCCGAAAGCGTCGTTATAGCCGAGGTGCCCCTTCGCTGTGGGGATGCGGAGAGAGGCCCGTGGGGAGCGGGGAGGGGAGAAGGCGCCGCCTATACATTATATAGGTGTCACACGGGGTGTTAAGGGGCGTGGATAGCGAGGGGGGGCATTATTATGTAACCCGCAAGCGGTGGGGGAGAGGCGGGTGAGTCTCGGCCGCAGGGGGAGGGGTCCTCGAGCGGGGGGGGGGGCGCCCCTATTCTTGGGGGGGGTTGTCACCCTTTGCACCGGGGTAGAAGATGGGGAGGGGTCCCCGCCGTCTCAGGAGGCGCTGCCCCCGAGTCTAAGGGACCCCCGAGGTCCTCCCCAGCCTGTCAGAAGCGGAGGACTACAAAGCCCATCGTTTTGCTGCAGGCCCCTCTTGTGTCCCGGAGAGATGGGAAGGGTAGTAGTCCCCCCTCGCAAAAAGAGCCCGGGGGCGCCAGATTGGAGAAGGGTGGGTGATAAAAGGGATGAGGTGGGCCGGGAAAGCCTAAATGAAATAATCCACTTATGGGGTCCTCCCCCTCCTCTCTTCCTCTGCCCCCCCCCCAATAAAGGAGGGTTTATAGATTTGCAGGACTCCGATTCCCATCGTCCCCTGGCCTTAGTGGCTTCTGAAGTGGGCGCCAGTTGGAGAAGTTGCAGTACCAAGGACTTGGAATTAAATGATAATGATAAAAAGGAAATAAAAGAAACGGACGAGGGTCGTAGGAGATCCAAAAAAAAAAATAGTCACAATTAAAAACATCCTGGAAGAGGGATCTTCTTTTCAAGGCGGCTTGAGGCTGAAGCCTCCCTGGACAGTGGCAGTCTACCTTAACTTAACTTAACTTAAAACGGTTGTTAAATTTTCTAGAGGAGGCATAATTGAAGTTTACGGGATTGAAAGGCTTTGGAGCCCTGGGATGTAGAAGGGATAAAGGGAAAGGGTAATAATAATGGTTCTTGGGTACACAATTAAGATTCCTTCCTTCTTTCTTTCTTTCTCTCTCTCTCTCTCCCTTCCTTCCTTCCTTCCTTCCTTCCTTCCTTCCTTCCTTCCTTCCTTCCTTCCTTCTTTCCTTCCTTCTCTCTTTCTCTCTCTCGTTCTTTCTCTCTCTTTCTCTTTATCTATCTATCTATCTATCTATCTATCTATCTATCTATCTATCTATCTATCTATCTATCTATCTATCATCTACGGTTTCTATCTTACTTTCCTCTTTTCTCTCTCCTCCTCTCTTTCTCTCCCTCTCCCTCTCCCTCCCTCTGTTCCTAAAACCCCAATAATCCACCCCTTGATCTAACCCCTTTTAAATGCCAAGAACTACAATTTCTATTGTTCCCAGCTATGTTGGCTACAGTAGTTCCACGCTAGGACAGTGCCCTCCCTATACTTACAGTAGAACTTGTAAAGAGCTTGCAAGAACTTGTAAGAGCTTGTAAAGTTGAAAGTTTTTTTAAAAAAACTCTCTGCTAATAGTCTATTACTCTGTCATCCATCTATCTATCTCTCTACAGTATTTATAGTATTTATATCTATCATGTATGTATGTATCTGTTTCTATCTATCTCTCCCCCCCTCTCTATATATATCCATCCATCTATCTATCTACAGTCTTTATATGTATCTATCTATCAACAGGATATCATATATGTATGTATGTGTCTGTCTGTCCATCCATCCATCCATCTCTCCATCCATCCACCCACCCACCTAATTTATATGCTGCCCATCTTACCTCTGTGTTCCTCACCTCTTGGCTTATTAGCTACTTGCTAATAAGACTATTAGTAAGCAGCATTGGAACTGTTTACTGGACTGCTCCATTGTTCATTTAGGGAGTTCCCTGTTAGATCTGATCACTTAGATCCAGATTGTGATAACTTACGGAGTTGGATTCAGATGGGAAATTGATTCCTCTTCTTATTCTCATTTTCCTTCCTGGCTCTGTCGGAGGTGGGGTAGGTGGATTTTTCAGGCAAGAAAGTCTTGTTGATTGTCATAATTTGTCACAATAGTGATTGCTGATTGCACGGTTTCCTGTCCGCCGTGCCTCTATGGTTGCTATTGCAAATGAACTCTCTTTTTTTAAAGGATGAGGACAGCCATCCTAAAGGATAGATCTAATGACAGTTTATTGGCACTGAAGCTAAAAATAGCCTGGGCTGATTTCTAGAGAAAACTGCCTACGTTCTTTTGAAGAACATGTTGCTGTCCACTTCTACCGCTCTACTCGTGGACTAAATGTGTATTTGGCATAAACCAAATTTTGAATTTCCCGTTTTTATAATATAAGTCATTCTCACTCATCTGTTCAGTAGGGGGATGGCTTGATTTTAAAAATGCAGTGAGCAGATTTTGCAATGATTCCGGAAAGACTATTAGGAATTTATTTATTTTTTACTTCAGTTAATTTATACGTGCAGTTTTCCCTATAGAATAGAATTTTATTGGCCAAGTGTGATTGGACACACAAGGAATTTGTCTTGGTGCATACTGACAACGAAACAAACATTTCTTGCTGACACTAAATTATAAAATTGTGTCCTTTTCACTTGGGTGCTCCTTTTGATATAAAAATATGCAAAGTATCCATCAGCCTCAACAGGGCTTAGCCTGAAATTGAAATAGATAGGAATTGAGTTCATTGTTGATTAAACTATCCCATAATCTCAGTGGATCGTTTTAGGTGTTTCTCAGTTGGCGAGGCAAGAAAAAACTGCCAAAGATAGTCCTTGACTTACAACCGTTCACTTAATGGCCATCTGACGTTACAGTGGCACTGCAAAAAGTGACTGATGACGATTTTTCACACTTACGACCATTGCAATATCCCCATGGTCATGTGATCAAAATTCAGACGCTTAGCAAGTAGCTTGTGCACATGACGGCAGTGGTGTCTCGGGGTCACGACCTGACAAGCCAAGCCCACGGGGAAGCCAGGTTCATTTCATAACCGGATGACTAAAATTAACGTGGTTAAGTAATTCACTTAACAACTGTGGCAGGAAAGGTTGTAAAATGAGACAAAAGTGACTTGTGTCGCTTAGCGGTAGAAATGTTGGGCTCAATTGCAGTCGTAAGTATCGGTAGCCTTCCAACAATACCAAGACTTAAGAGACATTGCACTGTAAGGGAGGAAGGAGAGAGGAAAACTGTGGTATCCTTGGTGCTCTCTGAGCTTGGTGGTTTTCTTGCAGACGTTTCACAACCTAACTAGTTAACATCATCAGGACTGGAAAGAAGGAAGAGGGGAAGGAGAAAGAGGAGGAATTGTCCTTGTTGCTTTCTGACCTTGGTGGTTTTCTTGCAAACGTTTCATGACCCAGCTAGGTAACAACAGAAGGAAGTGCGGGTTGCAGGGAGGAGGAGGAGGAGGAAGAGGATGACAACTGGGGTGTCCTTGTTGCTTTCTGACCTTGGTGGTTTTCTTGCAGACGTTTCATGACCCAGCTAGGTAACAACAGAAGGAAGTGCGGGTTGCAGGGAGGAGGAGGAGGAGGAAGAGGATGACAACTGGGGTGTCCTTGTTGCTTTCTGACCTTGGTGGTTTTCTTGCAGACGTTTCATGACCCAGCTAGGTAACAACAGAAGGAAGTGCGGGTTGCAGGGAGGAGGAGGAGGAGGAAGAGGATGACAACTGGGGTGTCCTTGTTGCTTTCTGACCTTGGTGGTTTTCTTGCAGGCGTTTCATGACCCAGCTAGGTAACATCATCAGTACTACTGTGTTTCCCCGAAAATAAGATCCTGTCTTATATTATTTTGAAGCGCTTGGCCTTATTTTTGGGGAGGTCTTATTATTTTAATAATAAATAAATAAATTTTGGGGGCTTGGAGCAAGACGGGGCTCCTCTTGCCATCTTACCTGATTTACAGCTCTGCGTTTAAATATTTTTGGGGGAGGGCTTATTTTTTTTGGGGGGGGAGGCTTATTTTAGCGCATGCGTTCAAAAGCCCGATTGGGCTTATTCTCAGGGGACGTCTTATTTTCGGGGAAACGGGGTAGAAGGGAATGGGGTTGCTCCCTGTTTATGTCGAAGCGGCTTGTCCTGTCAATCTTGGTGGAAGTCTGTTTATTTATTTATTTATTTTTCAAATTTTTATACCGCCCTTCTCCGAAGACTCAGGGTGGTGTACAGCAAATAAAACACCAATAATTCAAAAAATTTTAAAATACAATATCCAGTTTAAAAATCTAATTCGATCGCTGTATGTTAAAAATATTAAGTAAGAAAATTACAAAATAGAATAAAACCCCTGTTAAAAGCCCACTAAAAACCCACAGTATTAAAATCAATCAGGCCAGCCCCGCTTGGTGAAAAAAGAAAGTCTTGAGCTCGTGCTTAAAGGTCCAAATATCAGGGAGAAGACGGACTCCCACCCGCAGATCATTCCACAAGGCCGGAGAAGCCTTCACTGTTATTATAATAACAGTTATTATAATAGCTAGAACTCTGGAGAAGCTACCTTTAAGCTATAACTCGTTTTCCCCCCCCCCTCCTTGGGAAACGGGGTGGAAGAGTGTATTTGTCAGCCAGAAGACCAGGTTAGGAACAAGTTTGTGTGGAATCCTCCTCCGTTGATATATATAGCCTGTAGTAACAAAAATTTGCCAAACCTGACCGTGTCTCTCTCTTAACTGTCTCTCTCTTAAGTTAGGGTGCAGCCGAGCTGCTTCCTAATGTTCCCCAGGCTTAAAACCCGTGTCTTTCTTCCTTTTTTTTTTGGCAACCATCTCTCTGCATCGTCATCTCGGAGCTTCTCTCTGGGTTGTCCGGGAACTGAAAGCCCTGTCTGAGCCACACTTCCCTTTCTCTTTTTGCAGGGCCACAGCCAAGGGGAAGCCCGGTGCAGTCAGCCACCTCTGTGAGGTGTGAACGAGGGGCCAGCAGAGCTGAGAAACACTCCGCTTGTGAGAGGTGTGTGTTGTGTTGTTGCCGGGAAGAAATTTCACACCGTCCCAAAACCAGGCAGGATCCCCAGTAGGAGCATAAAGATAGCTTTATGACATTCAAATCGGGGATCTTTTCGGATCGGGGTGTCTGAAGTCTGAGGTGAACCTGGCCGGGGCTATTTTGCAGGCTTCGGAGTCGCCGCAGTGCGAAGAAGGGGATAGGGACAGGGGTGGGCTTCAAAAATTTTAGCAAGGGGTTCTCTGCCCGGTTGCTGGGTGGGTGTGGCCATGGTGGGCGTGGCCTAGCCGGCCTCCTGCACCAGGGGAAGGCGGTGTTTTTGCCCTCCCTGTGCTCTGGAGGCTTTCTTTGAACCTCCGGGAGGCTGAAAACGGTTTCCCCAGGCTCTGGAGGCCAGAAATGGGCCCATTTCCGGCCTTCCCAAACTTCTGGTTGGCCCTTTCACCCTGCTCGAGCCTCCATGCCAGTGGTTCTCAACCTTTATAGTGCTGCGACCTTTATAGTGCTGCGACCCCTTTAATACAATTCCCCACGATGTGGCGACCCCAAACGTAAAATTATTTTCGTTTTGAATTTATCGCGCCTGAAGCCGTATTGGCTAGCGATCTGAACTGCTTGCGATTGCCTTGAGGACGGAGGCATTAAAGCGGAGACTCCTCCCCTATTAAGTTTATCGCGCCAGAAGCCAGACTAGGCTAGCGATTGGGAGTGATTGCAGCTGGCTTGAGAGGGAGACATCAGAGCAAAGATTTCTCTTTTTTTTAATTCATCGCGCCTGAAGCCGAATTCGGCTAGCGATTTAAAGAGCCTGCAGCTGGCTTGTGGAGTCAACCATTGGAGCGCGATTCTTCGACTCACAAGTATACTTCCCATATTTCCGATGGTCTTAGGCGACCCCTGGCAAATCGTCATTCGACCCACAATGGAGTCCCGATCCACAGGTTGAGAACCATTGCTCCATGCACTTTTTGCATCCAAAACAGGCCACATGGAGATTCCTGGGAGGGGAGGGGTGGGCGTGGCCAGCCAGGAGTGGGATTTGGGGATTCTTCGAACTGCACAGAATCTTAGCTAGAGGTTCTCCTGAAACCCTGCAACCCCAGCAGCCCACCCCTGGATAGGGAGGGGGAGAAGAGTTAGATGGGGGTTTTGTAACCAAAACAGCAAACTACAAGCCAAACAAAACAAGTGTGTTTCCCCTTTTGCATTTGAGCATCCAAGAAGGGACAGGAAAGGAGAAAAGGAAAGAGGAAAGACGAGGAAAGATGGGAAGAGAGCAAGGGAGAAAAAAGGAAGGAAAGAGGAAGAAGGAAGGAGAATGAAGAGGGATGGAAAAAGATGGGAAATGGAAAGAAAGAAGGAAGGAAGAAGAGGGAGAAAGGGAAGGAAGGAAGGAGAAAGGGAAGGGAGAGAGGAAGGAAAAAGAAAGAAGGAAGGAAGGAAGGAGAGGGAGAAAAGGAAGGAAGGATAAAGGAAAGGAAGGAAGGGAGAGTAAGAGAGAACGGGAAGAATGAGAGGATGGAGAAAAAGAAGGGGAAGGAAGAGAGGGAGGATAGGTGCCCCTGACATGAGTGACATTGAGCTGGCCAACCCCCCAAGATCAAACACAACCCTGATGCGTCCCTCAATGAAATGGAGTTTGACATCTTCTGTAGTAGGATCTCTCCAGTAAAACTGAGGGATCTCCCCTGCCTAGGAGTTCTGCTTTCTATGGGGCTGTTCCTTGGGGATCTTTTGGATCGTGGCTTACCCCTTCGCTCTTTCCTTTCCTCTCAGGGCTCTTCACATCCTTCTCTCCACCATGCCCCAAGCGTCGGAACATCGCATGAGCCGGGTTCGAGAACAAGCCATCATCACCTCCCAGCCGAAAGCCACCCACAAGCTTCTCAACGGGTGCCGGGCCCCCAGCCAAGAGCACCGCGCCTGCTGCTCCTCTTCCACCCTCTCCAATGGGCTTTCCACCCTCAACGTCGCCACCGCCACCTCCAAACTCCGCCCTCTGCCCCCCAGGCCAGGCAACGTGGAGGACAGGAGCAAGAAAACGGAGCTCGAGCGCGGCCGGGCCTCCAAACGGAGCGAGGTCCCCCGCGGCACGTCGTCCCGCCGGGGACCCCTCAAAGCAGACCACGCGCTCCGGGTCCCCAGCTGCCCGCAAACCTGCCCGGTGTCCGGCAGCACCTCGTTCACCATGCCTCATGGGGTTCTCCTCGGCGGGCCGGATTCCGAATGCCGGCAAAGCAACCTGTTGCGTTCCAAGTCCATCAGCATCGGGGACTTGAGCCATCCCGGCAGCCGCGGCGAAGAGCAGCTGAGCACGGCGCTGAACCGGCTGACCCTCCAAGACCGCAGCCCTTCTTGCAATCACAAGCTCGGCCTGGGCGCCCTGGCGCTGAAGAGGAGCTCGTCGCTCCGCAGGGTCAACGTGACGTCCGGCCTCGACGGCAGGGCCGCCACTCCGCTCCTCTCCGTTCGCACGGAAGGCTACCTGAGGACTTGCAACATAGACCCGCAGGCCACGGAGTACGGCCGCCCGCAAGATATCTTGATGACCACGAGCCCGCCTCTAAGCAAGACCTCGATTCTCAGCAGGCTGGAAGACAGAGCAACAACCGTAAGGGCCTACTAAGCGCCATAGCCATGGTGGCGCAGTTGTTAGAATTCAGTAGTCGCTTATTTTAGGGGTAGGGCTTATATTACGAGCATCCTGAAAAATCACGCTAGGACTTATTTTCCAGTTTGGTCTTATTTTTGGGGGAAACAGGGTACAAGAAACTTGTCGTGTCCCACCCCCACTCCGACGAACGAGTCAAGGAAGTCCGTAACAAACTTGGCAATGAAGCCTCTGCAGCTTGCCAAGTTCCTTCGAGGTTTATCAGGGCAGGCAGGAGTCCAAGTTGTGACTTCGGCGATAGGGTCCGATATCAGCAAACTAGATAAGACTTTGCTTGACTCAAGGTTGGAATGCCAAAAGCAGGTCCTTTATATAGGCAGTGGGGTGTGGCTCCATGACTCTGCATTTATCCAGGCCTGTCCCACCCTTCCTTCTGCTGGTGTCGCCTCTCAGATCTCCGGAAGCGAGGGTCCACCTACGCTGAATTGTCTTCAGCTGGATCTGCTGTCAGCGTCTGGGAAAGGGAGGGGTCAGAGGGAGTAGGCCCAAGTAATTCCAGCACCTGGCTGGCTTCCTGCTCTGAAGGCTGAGCCAAAGGAACACACGCTGTATGAGTAAGGTTTCTTTCACTCCTTGAATCCTTTCCGGGCATGCGGCCAGGGCCGGGGGCTGGAGTCATGACAGGCCTTTCATCTTCATTATCAGACTCGGAGTCTGATAACAGGCCCGGTTGGAGACGGGAGGGGCCCGGCTGAGGAGAGGAGGGAGGACGAGTCACAACAAAACTTGAGATCATCAAAGACCCCTCATTTCAAGCCTGAGCTACAAATACCCTCCTCCTTTGATCCCATTCTTTCTCTTCGATTTACGCTTTCTCTCTTGCTGGATTTACCGGAAATCAGGGAGCAGCATTTGTTGAGAAATCCCTGGCTGTTGCTCGTGCGTTGCCAATCTTCATTCTTTTCTTTTTTTACTTCTCTCTCTCTCTTTCCATCCTAGCTGTCCTACTCAGAAGACCCCCTTATAACCATAGTTCCCCGAAAATAAGACCCTGTCTTATATTTTTTCGAACCCCGAAATAAGCGCTTGGCCTTCTTTTCGGGGAGGTCTTATTATTTTGGGGCGCATGGAGGAAACAAGAGGAAATGGCAGGGACCCATCTGCGCGTGTGTTTCAATATTTTCGGGGAGTGCTTATTTTAGCGCACGCGCTCAAATAAGCCCGATTGGGCTTATTCTCAGGGGATGTCTTATTTTTGGGGAAACAGGGTAGTTGCACAAGCAGACGATCCAAATTCTGATTATGGAATCGCTCCGTTTTTTTTTAATTTATTTTTTACGTCCGCCTCTGATTTTTTAATATATATTTTTTTTGAAGCGCAAGGCCGATTTGAGGAAGGCAGGAAGGGAAAGGTACCACGGCTCGTAACATAAGGAAAAGCGCATTGTTTCCATAGAAACACGCGTGGCACAGCACCCACAAAGTATCACAAATGTCTTTCGTCCCCCCACAGCCCCAAATCTTCCTTTTAAATACCGGCTCCGTCCTTCTCAAATTGTCTCCTGTTAATTTGTTGTGCATCTGTTGTTTTGTTTACCCTCCCTTGGGGGGGGGGGGCGGGAGGCTTCTGATAGGAGACGGTGTCCCTATTTTTACTGTGTTGTGTAGCCACAAATCCCCACTGGAAACCCTTTTTGCTCTCCAGGCGATTCCTCCCAACGACTCCTTTGCGAGTCCGGTGCTGGCAAAATGTGTAACCGTTAATTAATTCCCCCCGGGGGGTGGGTGAGTGGGTGGAGCGGAGGTTTCTTTGGCAGCTCTACCGATAGTCCTCGAATTACACCCACTTTGGGACTAGAATAGAATAGAATAACAGAGTTGGAAGGGACCTTGGAGGTCTTCTAGTCCAGCCCCCCCTGCTTAGGCAGGAAACCCTACGCCACTTCAGACCAATTGATATCCAACCTCTGGATAGCCAAACAGCTGGAATTACCGTTGCTGAATGTCGTTCTGCGACTTGCCTCCGAATTTTTGAGACCTCGCCTGCCTCGGTGGTTAAGTGAATCCCATCCAGGGGTAGATCCTCCTCTGTGGGGGCTCCTACCCTCTGGAACGAGCTTCCCCCGGGCTTACGCCAAATACGTGACCTTCGGACCTTCCGCCGCGAATTAAAAACACATTTATTTATTCGCGCGGGGCTGGCTTAAATTTTATTGGTTTTAAATTTTTATTATTAATTTTTAGTGGGTTTTAGTTTTTATGTTCCAAAGTTTTAGGCCAATTATGTAATAAGTTTTTTAATTCGTATTTTAATTGTATATTACATTGTCTGTTTTACCTTGGCTGTACACCGCCCTGAGTCCTTCGGGAGAAGGGCGGTATAAAAATTGAATTAATAATAATAATAATAATAATAATAATAATAATAATAATAATAATAATAATAATAATAATAATAATTGTCATTAAGCAGATTCTGCCTTCCCCTGTTGGGGTTTTCAGTTGGGAAGCTCAGCAACGGCTGAAGGTCGTCCTCGACTTACAACCACAAGGGAGCCCGAACGTTACGTTGCTAAGCGAGACAAGTGGTTCAGTGAGCTTTGCCCCCATTTTATGACTTTCCTTGCCATAGTTGTTAAGTGAATCACCGCAGCTGAATCTGGCTTCCCCCTCGACTTTGCCTGTCAGAAGGTCTCAAAAGAGGATCCTGTGACACCGCCACCCCCCTCCCCCCCCCCCGGGCACTGCGACCGCCGTAAATCTGAGTCAGTTGGCAAGCGTCCAAATTTTGATCATTCGACCATGGGGATGCTGGAACGGTCGTAAGTGTGAAAACTGGTCATAAGTTCCTTTTTTTCAGTGCCGTTGTAACTTCCAGTGCTGAGTTCAAGTTTAAATCTTTTTTCAGATGAACTTCTTGATAAATTGGTGAATGCAGCAGGTGTGCCTCTATCTATAACATTACGTTCTCTCTCGGTTGCATTTTTCCCCTCACCAAAGTCACCCGTGTGCTCCCTGTAGCATCAACGTCACTAAATGAACCTGTTGCAAGTCGAGGACTGCCTGTCTTTAGCTGTCAAAAACCGACACCGTTTACCAAGTGCCCAAATTTTGATCCTGTAACCAGAGAGACGTGTATCAGGGATGGGATTCAGCCGGTTCAGGAGAACCGGACGTTAATTTTAATCTGGTTCGCCAAACTGGTAGTTGAAAGGACTGGTTGACCCCGCCCATCCCTCTCCTCCCCTCCCCTCCCCTCCCCTCCCAGGAGTCTCCACACAGCTTACCTTGTATGCCAGGTAAGCGCAGGGCCCGCACGGAGGCTCTGGGAGGGTGAAAAACGGACCTCCCGGAAGTTCCAGAAGTCCAGAAACAAACATGTTTCCGGCCTCCAGAGTCCGGGGGAAGCCTTTTTCCCCCTCCCTTAGGCTCAAGGAAAGCCTCAGGAACCTGGGGAGGGCAACCCCCCCCCTCCCTCCGGTGTTGCAGGAGGCCGAGTAGGCCACGCCCACCTTGGCCATGTCCAGTTGCTAAAATTTCTGAATCCCACCTCTGGACGTGTTGACGATTGAAACTCTTGAGTCCCCCTTTTTTTTCAGGGCCTTCCTCATTCAAAACGGTCGCTAAATGAACGGGTTGTAAGTCGAGGACTCTCCATGCGGGCAATTACCCGAGGAGACAAGAAACCTTCCTTTGATTTCCCCCCCCACCCACTTCCTCTCCAAAAAATTGGGGCCTTCCAGATTCCTTTTAGGCCTTATGTGGGTCTCCTTGTTGCCATTCCCTACCTGCTGTTGCTGTTGGGTTTTTATGTTTTTTATTTTATTTCTCTCTCTCTTTCTCTTTCTCTCTCTCTCTCTGGCTCTGTCGTTCTCCCGCCCCGCCCCTGGTCCCTAAAGTAGCCCGCTCTGCTAATTAATCCCATCGTGGTGAGCCTCCAGAATTGCCAAGAATAGCTGGGAGAAAGGGGATTGGCTGATGAGCTGATGGCTTATAGAGGCGGGCGGGAAGGCTCAGCGGCTTCTCTTTCACTCGCCGCTGAATGGGAACGAGGCATAGCACCCTTGGCCGGCTTCTAGGGTCCAAGTGGAGCAATGCCGGAGGTCCAGGGTGCCACCTTAGTGGAACTGCCTCAAAAACTACACCGTACCTTATGCGCCAAGTGCAAGATTAATGGCCGGGGGATAGATATCTCCGAGTCGGTTGTGCACACAGCAATGATGGGACTTCTCCTGATGACCAACAAGGTAACACTAGGGATATCCGTCGAAGAGAATATTTGTAGCTCAGGGTTGAAATGAGGGTCTCCTTGGTGCTCTCTGAGCTTGGTGGTTTTCTTGGCAGACGTTTCACGACCCAGCTAGGTAACATCATCAGTGCTAGAAGAGAGAAAGAGGGGTTTGTGTGGAGAGGAGGAGGAGGAAGAAAAGGGTTGTGGGATCCTCGGTGCTCTCAGAGCTTGGTTGTCTGCTTGCAGACGTCTCAGGACCCAACTAGGTAACATCATCAGTGCTTCATTGCTGGAGGCTTTTAAGAAGCGATTGGACGACCATTTGTAAAGAATAGTGTAGGGTCTACTTGAGCAGGGGTTGGACTAGAAGACCTCAAAGGCCCCTTCCAACTCTGTTGCTCTACTATCCTTCCTTCCTTCCTTCCTTCCTTCCTTCCTTCCTTCCTTCCTTCCTTCCTTCCTTCCTTCCTTCCTTCCTTCCTTCCTTCCTTCCTTCCTTCCTTCCTTATCACAAGGTTTTGAAAAAGAGACTGGACAGGCATTTGTCTGGAATGGTATAGGTTTTCTGCTTGAGCAGAGGGTTGGACTAGAAGACCTCTAAGGTCCCTTCCAACTCTTGATATCCTGTTTTTTCTGTTTCATTTGAGGCACCTTCAGCAAGGAAGTGGGGGCAGCAACATTGTGCAACCCAGAGTGTTTTGTAGGGCATCTTCAAACAATCTGGCTAAGACAGCCACATTCACCTGTCTTGGACTGTTTTGTTTATCTATTCATAAATAGACTTCTAGTCCACATAATGCGGGGACGTGAATCAAACTACCTCATTATATAAGCTGTCCCAACGAAGCTGTCCTCTATTCATTTTCTCTTTGCTTTTGTTTCCTCTAGACACATCACACACTCCTGCTAGGCTCCGGGCACATAGGTCTACACAACCTTGGCAACACGGTAAGTGAGAAATTGTCGGGCGTGTCGCCTTCCCTCCTCCCTCCCTCCCTCCCCCCCTCCCTCTTTCTGCCACGCAAAGATTTCTTAAATATCTGACAATACCTTGGGTCAGTTTTTGCTTTTATGGGACATCCTAATATGGAGGAAGTTGGAAGGCTAAATATATTTAAATGAAATATATTTATTTCTCTGTAAAAATTTGTGGGCCACCCATCAGAGTAACTCTGGGCGGTTTACAATCTTTTTTTTTTTTTTTTATTGAAAGAGTTTTAAAAAACAAAAACATTTTTCCCCCTTTTTTTCCCCCTCCCTCCCAAAAAACCCCCTTCCCCTCCTCCCCGGCTTCCCGGGTCAATCACAAGGTATTGTTATACATAAACCAAACATAGAATAAAATTTTCCCTTCCAATCCAAATAACCACATCCACAGCTTTTCATCTCCCAACCCCCTCCCCATTACATAAAATAACTTTCTAATTATTCAAAGGCAATCTGATATCGGTTTACAATCTTAACAAGGCAAAAAAAAAACCCTATACCAAGGCTAAAAAAAAAATAAATCTGTAAATTGAAGAGCCAAACAAGCACTGTATAAATTTATTTATTTATTATTTTTATTTATTATTCAAATTTTTATACCGCCCTATCTCCCGAAGGACTCAGGGCGGTTTACAGCCTTATAAAAACATAAAAAACTTAAGAATAAATACAAGTTAAAACAACATCTTAAAAAATGAACAAGGCAAGTCTTCTTACAACCATGGCCACTTTTAAGGTCTGTGGACTTCAACTCCCAGAATTCCCCAGCCTGCACTGCGGACGTTTCATGACCCGACTAGATAACATCATCAGTGCTGTTATCATCATCACGAGCACTGATGATGTTACCTAGCTGGGTCATGAAACGTCCGCAAGAAAAAAACCCTGCTTCTTGCTAAGACCCTAGAAATCTGAACAAACCAGCGAAACAGGAAATAAAATACACTTCATATATAAACCATCTGAATACAAAGCAATCCTCGACTTACAGCGCTGTTAGTAAACTGTTTGAAGTTACAACCGCACTGAAAAAAAAAGAGATTTATGACCGTTTTTCACGCTTACGACCGTTGCCACCTCCCTGCGGTCACGTGCTCAAAATTCAACCGCTCGGCAACTGACTCGTATTGATGAACAGTTGCATCGTCCCACTGGGGTCACGTGATCCTTTTTGGCGACCTTCTGATGGGGGGGGGAGCCAGGTTCACTTAACAATCGTGTTAATAACCGAACAACCGCAGGGATTCCCTTAACAACCGCGAGGCAAGGAAGGTCGTAAAACGGGGCAAAAGTCACTTAAACCAATGTCTCGCTTTGCCACATCGTTTTTGGTGGTCGTTTTTTTTTTTTTGTAAAAAGTTTTATTTCCATTTTCCAACAACCTATTCAATGTACAGTCTCTTATTCAACATTAGTCATTAACTTTCATTTGTTACTTATTCGGACCTGCCCAGCTACCATTTCCTTCCTTAACAAACCTTTCCTCCTCCCTTCTCTACTGCCTTCTACTTTCTTCCTCCTTCCTCTCCTTCGCTTTTCTACATCCTCTCCTCCTTCCCTACTCTTCTCTTCCACCCTTTCTAACCCTCTCTCTTTCCCCTTTCTTCTTCCTCTCCTTTCCCCCTTTTCTACCTCTCTCTTTCCTACCTACTTTCTTCCTTCACTCTCTCCTCTCCCTTTCCATTCCCTTCTGAAATGGCAGCTGAGCAGCCCCGATTTCCTTTCAAATTATTTCTATTTCTTAATTACATATCTTCAATCATTCCTTTACATTGAGATGAAGGATCAATGTTTTTGGTGGTCGTTAAGTTCGAGGACCGCTTGTAAAAGCTCGATTTTCGAGCTCCCCTCCCCCAACAGAGGTAACTTAATGAATTGCCCCACCCTGGCCTGGATGGTGTCAGGGTTCCAAGTAATACATCCATAGCAAGCAAGACTCCGAGGCATGTAAGTACCTCAAAGGATCACTTTTATTTGGAATTATCATATCGGCACATATCTGGTGAAAGCCGACTCTGAACCGATTCCCGCCGTTTTCACCTTAGTTGAAAGTACACGTTTTCCCACTTTCTCAAAACAATCAGTCACATGGTCCAATCCCAGCATGGGCTGGCCGACAGGTAGCATCACTCTGCCTCCTTCTGACCAGTTGTGAGAGAGCCCTTGGTTCTCAAGAGCAAAATACGTTGTTTCGGCTATAACTCGGTTTCATTGAGAGCGGCTTCGGGGTTGTTTTTGACCTCTGGGGACCAGGGAGGGCATTGTTGTGGTCTGCCAGCAGCCTGCGGAGCTGGCAACGGAGTCGGACAGCGATGAGGCTGAGGTGAGGCCAGGGCCATCGGGAAGTGAGGTGTGGACTCCAGAGGCTGACAGTAGTGAGGCAGAGGAACAGGAGGAGCCTGTTCCCAATGCACACATGAGAAGAGCTGCCAGAAGGCAAGAGCAGCTCAAGTAAAGAGGACAACTCAGGAGTAAGGCCAAGAGATGATTGGCCCCTCCCATAAGTCTTAATAACAGACCAGAACCGGTGTTTCAGCTTGCCGGAAAACAAAGTTGTAGCTGCACCCTCTGCTCTGTGTTTTGGTAACTTCTGGACATTACCAGGAAGGGCCTTTGGCAGTTTGCCTAATTGGACTCAGGTTCATGATAACTGAAGAATTTGTGTTTGAGAGGCCTTTATTTTACTTGTGAGTTGAATGACGCTGGGAATGAGGTAATTCCCAGCTGTTTGAATAAAGTTCATTTTGTCACGGACTGAGTTTGTTGCTACCTACAGGCATGGCCAGCTTGAAGTTACTCATCGAGGCTCCGTTTTGAGCCGCGACGGCCTCCTGCAGCCCTCTGCCAGTGAAAATGGAGCTCGGGAGGGCCGCGTGGAGCCCGTCCGAGGTCCGTTTTCACTAGCAGAGGATTGCAGGAGGCTGTCGCGGCACAAAATGGAGCCTGCATGCAACCCTCCTGAACTCCCTTTTCTCTGGCAGAGGCAGAGTCCTTCGCTGTTTCCAGGGCGGGCCTGCGGGCCAGATCTAGAATAGAATAGAATAACAGAGTTGGAAGGGACCTTGGAGGTCTTCTAGCCCAACCCCCTGCTTAAGCAGGAAACCTTCCACCACTTCAGACCAGTGGTGATCCAATCTCTTCTTAAAAATTTCCAGTGTTGGAGCATTCACAACTTCTGGAGGCAAGTTGTTCCACCGATTAATTGTTCTAACTGTCAGGAAATTTCTCCTTAGTTCCAGGTTGCTTCTCTCCTTGATCAATTTCCACCCGTTGCTTCTTGTCCTGCCTTCAGGTGCTTTGGAGAATCTAAGCACCTCCCCGGGCCGGATCTGGCCCCCGGGCCTTGAGTTTGACACCCCCTGGGCTATACGTTCCCCTCTATCTCAATTCCACCCCCCCTTCCCTATCCCTCAGCTCCTTCAATGTGGCAACCCTTGAAATAATCAAAAAGAAAATGGCTTCAGTAAGGTCAGCCTTGGGGTTGACAAGATGGTTCATTTGGCACTCGGGGCCTGGTTCCTTCCTCCTTTCCGAGACGCCAGAAGGACGGGAAGGCGGAAAGGGTGAAGCCGACGAGAGCGTCCGTTGTGTTTTTCCCACCCTCGTCCTGAGGTTAAAATATATATATATATATCTTTTTTATGTACCGTTGAACAGCAACGAAGATCATTTTTTTTCTCTCTCCCTCCCAGTGCTTCATGAATGCGGTGTTACAATGCCTGAGCAGCACCAAGCCCTTACGGGATTACTGCCTCCGTCGGGAATTTCGGCAGGAACAACCTTGTACGCTCCGGACCCAGCAGGAATTGACAGAAGGTAAAAGAAAGGGCATGGTGCCAGGTCCCCCCTCCCCTCCCGCTCTATTTCCCCAGGCTCGTAAATAACAGAAAAGTTACCTAACCAGATTGCAAAGCGGAGAGCTATATCGGTCTCCAGTGAAACTTAATCCCGAGTCTTGCAGGCCACGATTATATAAGCACTGTCTTAAAGGGGTATAATTAAAGGCCTTAATGCCAGGGCAATCCTGTCCCTTGGTCTCCTTGTGGGCTGTTTTTAGCCTTGGGTTGCAAATTTTTAGTCCCACCACTCCACAAAAGGCTTTATAGCTCAGGGTTGAACTGTGATGCTCTCTGAGCATCCTTTTGCAGGCGGGTGTTTGCTCGCAGAAGGTCAGCAAGGCCATGCTTCAGTTAGTGGGGATCTTTTGATTTGATTTAATTTTTATTTGTTATATTTCTCTGCTGCCTAGTTCACTGAGGGCAGCCACTCGGTTGGGAAACCCACAACGAAAGGGAAATAACACCAGAATATCTCAGGCTTCGATGAAACTGTTGGCAGGCGGTAGTGTCGTATTCTTTGATACAGAATATTTTCAGGAATAATTGCTTTCTCCAGTGAATGCCCTGGGTCTCTCAAAAAAGAAAGAGGGAGAGAGGAAGAGGGAGGGGGAGAGGGAGGGGGAGAAGGAGAAAGAGAGAGGGAGAAAGAGAGAGAGAGAGAGAGAGAAAAAAAGAAGGGCCGTGATAGCTCAGGCTGTTAGAAGCCTGTTATTAGAACACAGCAGCCTGCAATTACTGCAGGTTCAAGCCCGGCCCAAGGTTGACTCAGCCTTCCATCCTTTATAAAGTAGGTAAAATGAGGACCCAGATTGTTGGGGGGGCAATAAGTTGACTTTGTAAATATACAAATAGAATGAGACTATTGCCTTATACACTGTAAGCCGCCCTGAGTCTTTGGAGATATAAATGTAAATAAATAAAAAAAAAGAGAGAGGGAGGGAGGGAGAGAGAGAGAGAGAGAGAGAGAGAAGGAGAAAGAGAGAGAGAGAAAGAAAGAGGGAAAAAGAAAGAGGGAGAGAGAGAGAGAGAGAGGGAGAAAGAAGGAGAAAGAAAGAAAGAGGGAGAGGGAGGGAGGGAGGGAGGGAGAAAGAGAAAGAGGAAAAAAAGAGGGAGAAAGAGAGGGAAAAAAAGAGGGAGAAAGAGAGAGAAAGAAAGAGGGAGCGAGAAAGAGAGAGAGAAAGAGAAGGAGAAAGAAAGAGAGAGAAAGAGCGGGAAAAAGAAAGGGGGAGAGAGAGAGAGAGGGAATACAGTTGTGTCACCAATTAAAATGAAGTCCCTCTCCGTTCAATACGCTTTAGGAATTAATCCTCAGCAGGATGTACAGAAGGGCAGACTTAGCCTATTAACTTATTGACCTAGTGAATTAGGTGTAAAAATAGAAAAGGCCACCGCTGGGGGCTTTTCCACCAGCTGCTGGTAGTTGGAATGAGAAGGCGGGGAAAAATGACAGGTGGTGTGTGTGTGTCCCCTCCTTTCCAGCCTTTGCAGACGTCATCGCCACCTTGTGGCACCCCGATACCACCGAGGCCGCCAACCCCAGCCGCTTCAAGTCCGTCTTTCAGAAATACGTCCCATCTTTTACAGGATACAGGTAAGGCTGCCCTGTCTCCTAACCTTGTAACGGCCAATTTATTTCTCCTCGTGCTCACTGGTGGCAAAAGGTAAAATCTTACCAACCTACAGTGTTTCCCAACCTTAGCCATGTTACGATGGAGAGACTTCGACTCCCAGAATTCCCCAGTCAGAAAGCTTTCAGGTTTCTGGACTTTGACTCCCGGAATTCCCCAGCCAGCATGCTTTAAGATGAGTGGACTTCCACTCCCAGAATTCCCCAGCCAGCATGCTTTAAGATGAGTGGACTTCCACTCCCAGAATTCCCCAGCCAGCATGCTTTAAGATGAGTGGACTTCCACTCCCAGAATTCCCCAGCCAGCATGCTTTAAGATAAGTGGACTTCCACTCCCAGAATTCCCCAGCCAGCATGCTTTAAGATGAGTGGACTTCCACTCCCAGAATTCCCCAGCCAGCATGCTTTAAGATAAGTGGACTTCCACTCCCGGAATTCCCCAGCCAGCATGCTTTAAGATAAGTGGACTTCCACTCCCAGAATTCCCCAGCCAGCATGCTTTAAGATAGATAGACTTCAACTCCCAGAATTCCCCAGCCAGCGTCCTTTAAGATGGTTGGACTTCCACTCCCAGAATCCCCCAGCCATCTTAAAATGGGTAAGATATGGGAAACACTGCTGTCCTATATCAGAGGCCAGGTCCTTTACTTCCTAACTATGAAATTTCTGAATTTCCTTAAAAGGATTTACGATCTAATTCTTTTGTCCAGTGGTGTCTTATCTCACATCTTGGAAGACACACGCCAGCGTCTGACTTTTTCCCTCTTTCCTTTCTAGCCAGCAAGACGCTCAGGAGTTTTTAAAGTTCCTCATGGACCGACTCCACGTGGAGATTAATCGGAAGGGCCGTAAAAGTCCCTGCATTCTCTCCGATGCTAAGTGGCCGTCGGTACTAGAGGAATCTGAAACTTTGAGGTGAGCCAGGACCAGAAACGGGATATTTATTTGCGCCCTTCAATGGAAGAAACGGTTTTGATTTATTGGTTGGTGTTGCCACCGCACTTTTTCTTCGTTCCTTTTGGCACAGATTTCCTGACGTTTTACAACAGTAGACAATTTTTTTCCCTTTGTAATGTGAACTTTTCAGATATGGTGTATCATTTGATAAATTGGTAAATGCTGTTTTTTTTTAAAAAAATACAGCATCTTTTCCTTTGCCTTGTTACTACATAGTTTTTTTTTTAAAAAAAAAACACTTTTTACTTAGTTTTTATATTTTTGGTATATATTTCTTCTTTGTATCTGTTTGCCTTTTCATATCAGCTTTATATATTTGATACGGCCTGTTGACGCCAAGTTTTTTTCCTGTTCTGTTGTTTTGTATCGTTGTCTGTTGTTTAAACTTTTCCTAAGACAAACAAATTATTAGGTTGTTGTTGTTTTTTCAAAAAATAAATGAATCGCTTTTTGTTTTCTTGTCTTCAAAACCGGAACTTCAAAGCAATGAAAGTTTTTCTTTGCTTCAAATGACACAAAATAACACAAACACAAAATAACTAAATGACACAAAATAAGAAGTCCATTCTGGCCCCCAATCACCCTTCCTTCCTTCCTTCCTTCCTTCCTTCCTTCCTTCCTTCCTTCCTTCCTTCCTTCCTTCCTTCCTCCCTCCCTCCCTCCCTCCCTTCCTTCCTTCCCTTTTTTCTTCCTTCCCTCCATCTCTCCTTCCTTTCTTCCCTTCTTTCCTTCCTTCCATCTTTCCTTCCATCTTTCCTTCCTTCCTTCCATCTCCTTTCCTTTCTTTTCCTTTCCTCATTTCCTCATTTTCTTTTTTCCCTGCTCTTCTTCCAGTGACGATGAACAAGCTAACCAGATGTGGAAACGCTACTTGGAAAGAGAAGACAGCAAAATTGTAGGTGAGCAGATCCTCACTCCAACGACAGAAACTGGCAAAAAAAAAACCTCAAAACCCTCCAAAATGCGGTCACGCGACTTCAGGTATGCTGCAAATGGCTGCAAATGCGAGCCGGTTGCCAAGCTCCCAAAATCCAAGTAATCTTCGATATACAACCACCATTAAAGCCCAAAATTTCTGTTACTACACGAGACAGTTGTTAAGTGAGTTTTACCCCCCATTTTACGACCTTTCTGGCCACCAGCTGTTCAGGGGAATAGTTACTCCGGTTGTTCAAGTGAACCCAGCTTCCCCCATCGACTTTGCTCGTCAGACTTAAAGACTTAAACCAGAGGTCTTCAAACTTGGCAGCTGTAAGACTTGTGGACTTCAACTCCCAGAATTCTGGGAGTTGAAGTCCACAAGTCTTAAAGCTGCCAAGTTTGAAGGCCTCGGACTTGAACAATGCTAAGTCACCTTTTTTTTCCAGTGCTGTTGTGACTTTGAATGGTCAGTAAACGAGCTGTTGTTTGTTTGTTTTGTTTACATTTATATCCCGCCCTTCTCCGAAGACTCAGGGCCGCTTACAGTGTGTAAGGCAATAGTCTCATTCTATTTGTATATTATATACAAAGTCAACTTATTGCCCCAACAATCTGGGTCCTCATTTTACCTACCTTATAAAGGATGGAAGGCTGAGTCAACCTTGAACCTGGTGGGGCTTGAACTTGCAGTAATTGCAGGCAGCTGTGTTTTTAATAACAGGCTTCTTACAGCCTGAGCCACACCGCGGCCCTTGTAAGTTGTAAGTTGAGGACTACCTATATCAGTGACGGCTAACCGTTCTTGCTGTCGCGTGCCAAAAATGGGGGGAGCACGGGGGGTGTCGCACACGCACGTGCCCATGCTCCAAATTCAATGTGCCCTGCCCCCCCTCCCCCCCGCATGCAACCTTCCTGCACTCCACCATTTTTGGCACAATGGGCCTACTATGCCTTTTTTTTTTTGACCTTCCCAGGCTCCAGAGACTTTTTGGGAGCCTGGGGAGGACAAAAACAGCTTCCCCCCCCCGCTCCGAAGCCCTCCGGAGGCCAGAAACAGCCCAAACCCTGACTTCCAATGGGCCCAGAAGGCCCAGAAATTAGGTGGCCGACACGCACATGCGTGCTGGAGTTGAACTAGGACAATGCTGGCATGCCCACAGATATGGCTCCACGTCATATCACCATCACGGACCTATATAATCACGTGACCTCCAGGTCGGTCGGTCGCAGGGTGTGTGTCTGTGTGTCCCCATCAGAACTCAGGAACCAGATCGTGAGTATCCCTGGAGTTCGCTTCAAATGGTCACTAAGCCAGCAGTTGTTAAGCGAGGACTGCTGTCCCGTTGCTTGAGGTCTAACAAGCCAAACGTCTTGAGCTGACCCTTGTCGTAATCGAACCTCCTTTCTCTTCTTCTCTCTCATCCCCCGCCCCCCCAGATCTCTTCGTTGGCCAGTTGAAGAGCTGCCTCAAGTGTCAGGCCTGCGGCTATCGGTCCACCACCTTCGAGGTCTTCTGCGACCTCTCCCTGCCTATCCCCAAGGTGAGATCCCAAGGGTCTGCTCATCCCTTCAGTCCAAAAGGTTGGGATCGTTGGTTGGGATGGCGGTGGGGGGAGGAGAGGGGAAGGGGGAGCTCTTGAGTAGAGAACGTCTCATCACCATCCCTGTTTTACTGCCCAGGGTTTTTTGTTTTTTTTTGATGGCCTGTTGAAATATTTTTGATAAATGGAAAAAGCGAGCGCTGATGGTGTTACCTAGCTGGGTCATGAAACGTCTGCAAGGAAACAGCCCAACTCAGTGAATTGATACCAATAAAGGAGAATATTTGTAGCTCAGGGTTGAAATGGGCGGGTCCTCGGTGCTCTCTGAGCTCAGTGGGTTTTCCTGTAGACGTTTTATGACCCAACTAGGTAACATTATCAGTAATAGACGGGAGTGGGGATTGTGGAGAGGAGGAGGAGCGGGGAGTGGGGAAAGGAGGAGGAGGAGGAGGAGGAGAAATGAGGGGTCCTTGGTGTTCTCTGAGCCTGCTTGTTTTCTTGCAGACGTTTCATGACCCAACTAGGTAACATCATCAGTGCTGGAAGGGAGTGAGGTTGGAGGAGGAGGAGGAGGAGGATGACTGTGGAGTCCTTGGTGCTCTCTGAACTTGGTGGCTTTCTTGCAACTGTTATCATCAGTGCTAGTGATGATGTTACCTAGTTTGGTTCACGAAAGCTCTGCAAGAAAACCCACCCAGCTTCCAGCGTCTCCTCCTCCTCCTAGCACTGATGATGTTCCCTAGCTGGGTCAGGAAACGTCTGCAAGAAAACAGCCAAGCTCCTTGAATTGTTACCAATAAAGGAGAATATTTGTAGCTCGGGGGGTCGGAATGAGGGACTCCTTGGTGCTCACTGAGCTTGGTGGTTTTCTCGCAGACGTTTCATGGCCCAACTAAGTAACATCACCAGCGCTAGAAGGAGGGAGGAGGAGAATTGTAGGGTCCTCGGTTCTCTCTGAGCTTGGTGGGTTTTCCTGCAGACGTTTCATGACCCAACTAGGGAACATCATCAGTGCTAGAGGGAGTGAGATTGGAAGGAGGAGGATTGTGGGGTCCTTGGGGCTCTCTGAGCTTGGTGGTTTCCTCGCAGACGTTTCATGACCCAGCTAGGTAACATCATCCGGTTACCTAGATGGCGAGGCGGGAAAGGGTATTTCTAACCGAAGGTTCTTTTTTGCGTTTACGCAGAAAGGATTTGCCGGTGGGAAGGTCTCCCTGCTCGACTGCTTCAAGCTTTTCACCAAAGAAGAAGAGCTGGATTCTGAAAACGCGCCGGTAAACTTTCCCTCCCCTTCCTCCTCCACTCTGTGTGCCCGAGGAAATTTCCAGCCCGTGAGATTTAGGAATCTACCGGTGGCCCTCGCACTTAGAACCGATGATTTAAAACGACCGTTCGAAGTTACAACAGCACTGAAAAATGTGGCAAGCAAAGTCATAAAAATGAGGCAAAACTGTTTTCGCTTAGCGACGGAAATTTTGGGTTCGTTTGTGGTCGTAAGTCGAGGACTACCTGTAACCATTTCTACAGAATTTACACCATGCTAAACTTACTCTCTTTTCTCTCTCTTTCTGTCTCTCCGCTACTCTCCTTTCCTGTCTCTCTCTCTCTTCTGTCTCTCTCTTCTCTCTGCCTCTCTTTTCTCTCTCTCCCTTTTCTGTCTCTCTTTTCTCTTTCTCTCTCTCTTTCTGTCTCCTCTCCTGTCTCTCTCTCTCTCTTTTTTCTCTCTCTCTTTTCTGACTCTTCTCTCTGCCCCTTTTCTCTCTCTCTCTCCTCTCCTCTCCTGTCTGTCTCTCTTTTTTCTCTCTCTCTCTTTTCTCTCTGTCTCTCTCTGTCTCTCTCTGTCTCCTCTCCTCTCCTGTCTCTCTGTCTCTCTCCTCTTTTCCCCTCCTCTCTCTTCTCCTCTCTGTTTCTCTCTCTCTCCCTCTCCCTAGGTATGTGACAAATGCCGACAAAGGACCCGAAGCACCAAGAAGCTGACCATCCAGCGTTTCCCCCGTATCCTCGTTCTACGTATCCTTTCCCATTATTTGCTTCTCTCCCCCTCCTGGTTTTTTTGAGGAAAGAAATTGCAGGATGAAGAGGGAGAAAGGTGACGTGTTGTAACACCCAACCCCCCCCCCCACCCGGAGTCACGGAACAGCGAGATGGGCTGCCTAAAAAAATCAACATTGGCAAAGCCGTGAGTTATCCCCTCCTTGACCTCCGGTTTTCTCAGATCTCAACCGGTTTTCCACCACCCGCTATTCCATTAAGAAATGCTCTGTTTATGTGGATTTCCCCCTCCAGCAGCTCAACCTGAAGGAGTTTGCCAGCGAAAAGGCGGGTACGTCATCTCCTGAATTGGGGACGAATTCTTTTTGGGTATCTTTTTTTAGAATAGAATAGAATAGAATAGAATAGAATTCTTTATTGGCTAAGAATAAGAATAAGAATAGAATACAATTAGAGTGGGAGAGAAGAGAAGAAAACAGAGAATAGAGTAGAAATAGAATAGAAATGGGATGGAATAGGAACAGAATAGAATAGAATTAGAATAGAGAATAGAATGGAATGGAATAGGAATAGGACTAGAATGTAGAATGGAATGGAGAATAAAGAATGGGATGGGATGGAATGGAATGGAATGGAGACTAGAGAATAGAATAGAATGTAGAATAGAATAGAATGTAGAATAGAATAGAATGTAGAATAGAATAGAATGTAGAATGGAATAGAATAGAATAGAATGTAGAATAGAATAGAATGGAATGGAGAATAGAGAATATAGAATATAGAATAGAATAGAAATGGGATGGAATAGGGACAGAATAGAATTGAATTAGAATAGAATGGAATGGAATGGAATAGGAATAGGACTAGAATGTAGAATGGAATGGAATGGAATGGAGAATAGAGAATAGAGAATAGAATAGAATGTAGAATAGAATAGAATAGAATAGAATAGAATAGAATAGAATAGAATAGAAAATAGAGATAGAAACTAGGGATAGAATATAGGAAATGAATAGAATTGAATAGAATAGAATAGAATGTAGAATATAAAATAGAAATGGGATGAAATAGGAACAGAATAGAATCGAATTAGAATAGAGAATGGAATGGAATGGAATAGGAATAGGACTAGAATGTAGAATAGAATAGAATAGGAATGGAGAATATGAATGGAGAATGGAGATGGTTATTTCCCATCTTCTGAGTGTTCTCAAAGTTGTCAAATCAGTCATAATTTTAACGTCTGAATGCGAAACAACCCCAGAATTTTAAAAAGGATTTTTAAAAGAGATCCGATTTCATCAGTAGCATCAGAGCTATTTTTTAAACACCGTCTTTAAGAATCCAGAGAGCAGAGAAGGGTATCCGTGTACATCACGCACCCTTTTTTCTCTCTTTTGAAGGCACCCCTGTATATAACCTCTACGCCTTGTGTAACCACTCTGGAAGTGTCCACTACGGTCATTATACAGCCTTCTGTAAGGATCAATCCGGCTGGCGTGTGTTTAACGATTCCCGGTAAGCTTTGCGTGCGCAATTTTAAACGTTGAAAATAAACAGTTGAAACTTGGGTGGGAGCTCTCAGCGAAGTGTGGAGAAATGAAATACATCAAATTACAGGTAGTCCTAGACCAGTGATGGCTAACCTTTTTGCCATCGCGTGCCAGGACGGGGTGGGGTGGGGGTAAGGTTCGCACAGGCGGGTGCCCACATCCATAATTCTATGCGCCCCGCCCTGCACATGCGCTCACCCCCATGTGGAGTACTGTGAATCCGTTACCATGGCAACTCCACTGTGATGTACAGTAGAAGCCATTTTAAGGCATAACAGGCTGTATCTTAACAGAACACACACCCCAAGGGGGTGTTAGGGTTGTCTTACTCCCACAGTATTTCTTTCCAGAGAGAAAGGCATCTGTGTACCAAGTTTGGTTAAAATTGCTCAAGGCATTCCAGAGTTATGCTGGAACACACACACACACACACGGTGTTAGAGGTGTCTTACTCCCACAGTGTTTGTCTCCAGAGGGTAAGTCACCTGTGTACCAAGTTTGGTTGAAATTGCTTGAGGTGTTCCAGAGTTATGCTGGAACATACATACATCCATCCATTTATATATCTATATTCTATATCTCTTATCTATCTATCTATCTATCTATCTATCTATCTATCTATCTATCTATCTATCTATCTATCTATCTATCTATCTAATAAAAAAAATTAAAAACAAAACAAATATCTCCCTTAACAAAAGGAATTTTGGGCTCAATTGTGATCATAAGTCGAGGACTACCTGTATTAACTCTTCGCTCCCCTCTTTCCCGCAGGGTGTCCCCGATCAACGAGAACCAGGTCCCCTCCAGCGAAGGTTATGTACTTTTCTACGAGTTGGACGACTTGCACTGGAAGAAACCGTAAAAAAAGGAAGAAGAAGAAAAAAAAGTATTGATTTCCAGCCCTTTTCGACCACGAAGCCCCTCTTTACCTCAGACACTTGGTGCGTGGCTCTTTTTAACCTTCAGAGAAAAGGAAGAAGAAGAAGAAGAAGAAGAAAAAGCAGTGGTGGGGGAAAAAAAAAAAGAATTAATAAAACCCAAGAAACAATTACCCGCGTGAGGTTTGTTTCTCCCAAAGGCTGGATCTCCGCTTCGGTTTCCTATCTTTTTTTTTTTAATCCAGGTTTCTTTTGGCTTTTTTTTTTTAAAAAAAAAATGTTTAATTTTATTTTTTATGTCCTCTTGCCTCTGTGGAGTTTTCCCTTCGCTCCTGAATTCGATTAGAAGGGGGGAGGAAAAAAGAAATTGATTTTATGGGGGGGGAAATGAGGATTGAAGGGTGAGAGAGGGATACACGATGTGACGTGAAGCAGTTTTTTCCCTCCTCTGCGCATCCGTTGTTGTTTTTTTTTCCTTTCTTCGCCTCCTTCCTTCCTTCCTTTCCCGCGTCCCCCCACAACCCTCAGGGCCAAACTAAGGTGTGTGCTATGACACCCACCCCTCAGACTGGGGCGTCGCGCTTGGTTTTAACAACTTTCTACACAATGAAGGGTTTGTTGTTGTACATTTGCAGTAGATGACTTGAGAGAAAATGAAGAGATTGGAACTTTTTGTGAATAAATTTATTTAACAAAAAAAAAAAAAGGAAACCCCTCATGTTGTCTTGGTTCTGTTTTGCGCTGGGGAGGGGAGAGAGGGAGGCGCGTCACAAAAAAGGGTCTTGCGTTTTGGGTGGGGGGGTGTCCCTGGGGGAATTTGGGAATTTCCTGAGTTTAACTGATCCAATAATCGGATGCGTACAGAGAAAAAAAACCACCTTCCTAATTGATACGGTGGAACGTGGTGGCTCAGGGGCTAAGACGCTGAGCTTGTTGATTGAAAGGTCGGCAGTTCAGCGGTTCGAATCCCTAGTGCCGCGTAACGGGGTGAGCTCCCGTTATTTGTCCCAGCTTTTGCCAACCTAGCAGTTCGAAAGCACGTAAAAAATGCAAGTAGAAAAAATAGAGACCGCCTTTGGTGGGAAGGGAACAGCGTTCTATGCGCCTTTGGCGTTGAGTCATGCCAGCCACATGACCATAGAGACGTCTTTGGACAGCGCTGGCTCTTCAGCTTTGAAACGGAGATGAGCACCGCCCCCTAGAGTCAGGAACAACTAGCACGTATGTGCAAGGGAAACCTTTACTTTTAATTGATATGGGAGTCATTCCAGCCAGGTGCGAAACACGCAACATTCTCTTTGCTCTGCTGGAATTGATGAAGTGAGATATACTGCGTCTCAGTGTGGAGGTTCCATGAAGACATCTAGGCTCAACGACCGTTGAGAATTGCCATTTTTTCCATCCCGTTGTCAAATCCCCTTTTCAAAATATCTGGAACGGAATTGCCTGAAAATTGGAATTTCATTTCTTTTCTTTTCAAGGTCAAAGTGGTAGAAAGCAAAAATACCTGTAGGTTTGATGCTGCAGGCTTATACGTCTTAATTTAAGGTCCGTCGCTGCCTGTGTATCTTGTTTTTCATTTTCTTTGCGACTGGAGCAGTTGCAAAGAACTTTTTTTCCCCTAGGCCGAAAGACTTGTGTTTGTGTGTCTGTGCGCTTCTCTATGCGTGCGTGTGTGTGCGTAGGGGAGGGTTGTAATTCTGGCGCAATTCTGAAACTGGGTCGCGAGGCAGGAGGCATATAAAGTTAATAAAAATAATCTTTAATATTAATTCAGTGATATTAGTAAAAAAAATTTTTAAAAACCCTGTATTCTGAATTTACGGTAGTCCTCGCAACCCATCCGGAACTGCCTCATTGGGGCCAAATTAGCACACGAGTTCACTTAGGATGTAGAACCTCCAGTGTCAGAGGAAGTCTATAGGGAACGAAGTCTGTATTCAATGGCCTGAGCTCTTTGGAATAGTTTTTAAAAATAGTATTCAGCGAATAGGGACAGCAGGTGGTTCATTGGAAACTCTTGCGAGCCAAAATATAATTCTTTAATTAGTAGAACCGAGATGGTTAATAATCGTATTCACTGATGATGCCTTCTTCAAAATCGCACGACAACCCTGCAGAGTTGTGCAATCACACCTGAAGACGTCCTCCTCATGTCCAAGGAGGTGAAAATCCTAGTCCTCATGAATTTATCTCTGTTAGGTTAGAGGTAGCAACTCTTTATTAGATTTATTTATTTATTTTGTCAAATACATATTAAATAATATATATATAAACATAAATTGAAAACATAAAATGAATACAACTAAAGGGAACATCAGGACAGGAACGGTATAGGCACGCTGGTGCTCTTATGCATTTTAGATCTTGATCGATTTGCTTAATTAAAAAAAAACAACACGTAATTTAGGCGCGATCTTGAGGATAAAATAAAATAAATTAAAAATCAGTGCTGCATCCCGCCACTTCCGTCAACATCCCGAAGTCTCCGCCCACAGCCCCGCCCACGGCCTCCCATTGGAGGCGATCGGTCCAATCCGGGAGGAATGACGTCATCTCCCGTTTCGACCAATCCCGGCGCGGGTGGGCGGAGCTCGCGTCGCAGCTGCCCTTGAAGGGGGACTGGAAGTTCTGGAGTTCGCTCAGCGTGGGAACAGCAGGTTAGAGGGGGGGGGACGGACACGCGTGTCATCGCTGGTCGTGTGAATGCACCCGGGAGTTGGAGAAGGCGTGATTTACACGCAGGAGGGATTACAATTACGATTTTTATTGCAAAATTGGGGTCAGGAGAGAGGAAAAAAGCGGGGGAGGGGGAGGAAAGCTTGCTGGAGGTAGATATGGACGCCCCTGGGCGGGTTGGAAGGCAGGTAAAAAGGCATTTTATGTCGGATTAGGGATGGGAGAGGGATTCAAGCCAAGATCGGGGCAACCCGAAGCTTCGCAGATTAAACACCCTGCCGACGAGGTTCAGAAAGGGAAGAGCCGTGAGAAGCGAGGGAGTTTAAGACACGTGTGTGGTGTGTAAAATGGACTCCTAGCAGGAGGGACCAGAGGTGGGTGGGAGGGGAGAATCTAATAATAAGAGGTGGAATTAATAGTAAATGGATGGATCGAATTTATATTGCCGCCTGTTCGCCCATTGGCGACTCAAGGCAGCTTACAGAAGTTTAAGCAATACAGGAAGAGGAACCTAAAGCTGCAGGTGGATCTGCTCCTGATTGTACTATTTTTCCTTCCTTCCTTCCTTCCTTCCTTCCTTCCTTCCTTCCTTCCTCCCTCCCTCCCTCCCCTTGCGTCCTCTTCCCATCTCTTCCTTTCTTCCTCCCTTCCTCTTTCCCTCCCTCCCTCCAACCTTCCTTCCTTCCCTCCTTCCCTCCCTCCCCTTTCTTCCTCTTCCCATCTCTTCCTTTCTTCCTCCCTTCCTCTTTCCCTCCCTCCTCTTTCCCTCCCTCCTCCCTCCAACCTCCTTCCTTCCTTCCATCCTCTTTCCCTCCCTCCCTCCCTCCAACCTCCTTCCTTCCATCCTTCCTTTCTCCCTCCCCTTGCTTTTTCTTCCCATCTCTTCCTTTCTTCCTCCCTTCCTATTTCCCTCCCTCTCTCCAACCTTCCTTCCTTCCCTCCTTCCCTCCCTCCCCTTTCTTCCTCTTCCCATCTCTTCCTTTCTTCCTCCTTCCCTTCCTCTTTCCCTCCCTCCCTCCAACCTCCTTCCTGCCTTCCATCCATCCTC
Source organism: Ahaetulla prasina (assembly GCF_028640845.1). NCBI lineage: Eukaryota > Metazoa > Chordata > Lepidosauria > Squamata > Colubridae > Ahaetulla > Ahaetulla prasina. The sequence continues at coordinate 4,399,229 of NC_080555.1, read as the reverse complement.
TTTCTCTCCCTCCCTCCAACCTCCTTCCTTCCTTCCATCCTCTTTCCCTCCCTCTCTCCAACCTTCCTTCCTCCCCTCCTTCCCTCCCTCCCCTTTCTTCCTCTTCCCATCTCTTCCTTTCTTCCTCCCTCCCTCCCTCCAACCTCCTTCCTTCCTTCCATCCATCCTCTTTCTCTCCCTCCCTCCAACCTCCTTCCTTTCTTCCCTCCTTCCCTCCCTCCCTCCCCTTTCTTCCTCTTCCCATCTCTTCCTTTCTTCCTCCTTCCCTTCCTCTTTCCCTCCCTCCCTCCAACCTCCTTCCTGCCTTCCTACCTTCCTTCTTTTTTCCCACCCTCCCTCCAACCTTCCTTCCTTCGTTCCTTCCCACCCCTTTCTTCTTCTTCCCATCTCTTCCTTTCTTCCTGTTTCCCTCCCTCCCTCATAACAGAGTTGGAAGGGACCTTGGAGGTCTCTTAGTCCAACCCACTGCTCAAGCAGGAGACCCTATATCAGGGATGGCGAATCCTTTTGGCACTGAGTGTCTAAACTGGAATGTGTGTGCATGTATGTGAAGGAAGGGAAGGGAAGGGGAGGGAAGGAAGGGCCTCTGCTCAAGCAGGAGACAGACCCCCATCACATTTCAGACAAATGGCTGTCCAATCTCTTCTTAAACACCTCCAGTGATGAGCAACCCACAACATCTGGAGGCAATTGAATTCATTACATTTAATCTAACAGTCCTTGCTGGGATTGGATCGTGGGTTCATGTGCCGTCCCCCCAAAGAAAACCCCCTTTTACCCAGTTTGGGGGAATTCACCGGGATTTTTGGAAACCCAAAACTTTCTCGAATCCTGTCTCCTTTCAGTTTTCCGATGCAGCTTAAAGTAGCGGTCCTGGGCGGAGGGATAACAGGTCTTGCAGCCTCCTATTACCTTGCCAGAAGCTCGCTAGCGTCTAAGGTGAGAATTTGCCCATTGAATCAATCAATCAGTGTGATTTATTTATTGCTGTCAAAGGTCGGTCTTTTTTTTATAGAAAATAAAATTTAGGACAGGGTTAAACCACATTTGTGAAATAACCCGTTGTCACATCTCATATATACAAAATATGAAATTGAACTATAAAGGTAAAGGTTCCCCCCCCCTCCATCGCACATACGTGCTAGTCATTCCCGACTCTAGGGGGCGGTGCTCATCTCCGTTTCAAAGCCGAAGAGCCAGCGCTGTCCAAAGACGTCTCTGTGGTCATGTGGCCGGCATGACTCAACGCCAAAGGCGCACGGAACGCTCTTCCCTTCCCACCAAAGGTGGTCCCTATTTTTTCCTACTTGCATTTTTTATGTGCTTTCGAACTGCTAGGTTGACAAAAGCTGGGACAAGTCACGGGAGCTCACCCCGTTACGCGGCACTAAGGATTCGAACCGTTGAACTGCCGACCTTTCGATCGACAAGCTCAGCGTCTTCGCTCCTGAGCCACCTTGCTCAAACTATAGCCTATATTAAATTATAACAACTGTTTGGCTTAGCAATGGAAATTTCGGAATTAACAACAGTTCATTTGGTGACCGAAGTTACAATGGCATTTTTTTTTAAAAAAAAAGTGACTTATGACCCTTTTTCACACTTAACAACCGTTGCAGCATCCCCACGTTCACAGGATCAAACGCTTGGTATTTATGACAGTCACAGTGAAGGTCCCCTTTTGCGATCCTTTCTGACAAACAAACTCGATAGGGAAGCCGGATTAATGACCACGTTACTGACTTAACTGTAGTGATTCGCTTATCCACTGTGGCAAGAACAGGCCGTAAAATGGAAGCAAAACTCATTTAGTAACGGACATTTGGGTCTTCATTTTGCCAAGGATTTTTTTTTATTTTTTGTAAAACATTAAAAAAAATCATTTTGAACAGGGTATCAGTCAGGTACATCATTAAACAAATTTCAAATTTCAACCCCCATTACATTAAATCCAATATATTTCCTTCTCCCTCTTAAAATCATTTTTATTTGCACATATCTGTCACCAAATTCTATTCCATCCCCCCATTCTGAAATCAATATTTAAACCAAGTCTAGTCCCCATATTTTAAACCCCTTCTGCCCTCCTTTATTAATTTAGTCTCATAAAAACGATTGTTATTACATACAAGAAACAAGAAATGAGAAAAGAAAAAAAGAAGAAGAAAACAAACACAAAAAGGAAACGACAAGTTAACATTTCTCTTACATTCCATTTCAGTTTCAATTTAATATTTAACTTGTTAAATAACATTTTTTTTTTGTTTACATTTATACCCCGCCCTTCTCCGAAGACTCAGGGCGGCTTACAGTGTATAGGGCAATAGTCTCATTCTATTTGTATATATTTTTACAAAGTCAACTTATTGCCCCCCCAACAATCTGGGTCCTCATTTTACCTACCTTATAAAGGATGGAAGGCTGAGTCAACCTTGACATCTCAGCCTTAACATCTCTGTGGGGGCTCCTACTCTTTGGAATGATATTCCCCCTGGTTTACGCCAAATACCTGACTTTCAGACCTTTCGCCGGGAATTGAAAACATATTTGTTTATTCGCGCGGGGCTAGCTTAAACTTTTTAAACTGTTTAGTTTTTAAATTTTAAATTCTATTTATGTTTTAAATTGGGGTTTTTAGATTTTAAATATTTTAATTTCTCGGCCAATTGTGTAATAAGTTTCTTAATTTAGTTTTTAAATTGTATATTGTGTATGTTTTTTAGCCTGGCTGTACACCGCCCTGAGTCCTTTGGGAGAAGGGCAGTCTAGAAATTCAATAAATAATAATAATAATAATAATAACTTAGTTCTCTTAATTCCCCAAAACATCAAAGGTAATCATTCTATTAATTATTTCTTAAATTCTTAAATTTCACAAGTCTCAACTTGTATTTGGGGCTTCATTTTGGTCGTACGCTAAAACGAAGGACTATCAACCTGTATGGGTGTTTTGGCCCCAATTGGAAATTAAGAGCAAAGAAGAGAGGAGTCTGAAAATGACTCACAACCGGGGCTGAAACAACCCTACAGGAAGTCCTTGTCGTACGACCAACTCAATCGATCACCATCATCATTTAATCCTTTGCGAGGTGGAGTCTGAGCAACTGAATGGAGCTAGCAGAGTGTGTTAATGGCCGGATGCCTTTCCCTGTCGCCAGGGCGGAGTTTTGTTTCGGCAGATATATATTCTCATCGTGCCCAGAGAGAGAAATATCTGCCTCTACCAAGGATCGAACTCACAACCTCCTGATTGTGAGGCCAGAGCTCTACCTCTAGGCCACCGTACTGCACCGCTCCACGACCAACTCAATCTATGTGTTGTATTATCTTAATTTTTCTCTTTTTCCTGGCTTTCCTCCCCCCCCGCCTCCTAATAGGTTATCCTTTTGGAGGGCAGCCATCGGTTGGGGGGCTGGATTAATTCCACCCAGGCGGAAGATGGGGCTGTTTTCGAACACGGCCCCAGAGGGATCCGACCTGCCGGGCTTGTAGGGAAAAACACCCTTCTGATGGTAGGTTGTGGCGTCCTCAGGGTCACGCGATCCAAATCTAAGCGCTTGGCCGCTGGCATGTATTTGCGACAGTGGCGGGGGTCCTGGGGTCACACACGATCCCCGTTTTGTGACCTTCCCCAGAGGTCTCCGGCAAGCAAAATCAATGGGGAAAGCTGGATTCACTTAATGACCGTGTGATTCAGCCAAGCCGGGATTTGCTTAACGACTATGGCTAAAAACTTAAGTTTTAAGTTTTAAATTAAAACTTAAATTTTATTTAAGTTTTAAATTGGGGTTTTTAGATTTTAAATATTTTAATTTTTCGGCCAAATTGTATAATAAGTTTTTTTAATTTTAGTTTTTAATTGTACATTGTTTATTTGTATCTTGGCTGTACACCGCCCTGAGTCCTTCGGGAGAAGGGCGGTCTAGAAATCTAATAAAATAAATAAATAAATAAATAAAAACAACAACAACAACATGAAATCTGTTCAATTTTCTTAGTGATTGGCTTGCTCGGAAAAGGAAATTGTGACCCCAGTTGTGTTGCTGTGTGTGCAAGGTCTGTGTGTGTGTGTGAGAGAGAGAGAGAGAGAAAGAGAAAAAGAAAAAGAGAGAAAGAGAAAGAGAGAAACAGAGAGAGAGGAAAAAAAGAGAAAGAGAAACAGAGAGAGAGAGAGAGAGAGAGAGAGAAACAGAAAAAAAGGGAAAGAGAAAGAGTGAGAGGAAAACAAA
>NC_080555.1:4365000-4390000 GCF_028640845.1 Ahaetulla prasina | reverse complement strand
CCGTAGTTTGAGGACCCCTGCTTTAGTGCAATATCAAAAAAAATGCAAATCATTTTTCTGCGGACCCCCAAAATTTTCTTGCGGACCACCAGTGGTCCATGGGACCCACCGGTTGGTGACCGCTGATCCAAACCCTCCTTTTAACCCAAAGGAACAGCCATATTTTAAAGATAAAATAAAATTGTCCCGCAACACTTGATCTCCATTTGGGATTTTTTCCCACCGCCGGCATCCGACAAGCGGTGGAAGAAGCTGGATCGGCTTAACGGATCTTGGGATTCACTTTAATAACCGCTAATTTAACCTAGCAAAAAAAAATAAAAAATGGTCGTAAAATGGGGCGCCGCTCTTTAAGCAGCGGCCTCGCTTGGTGACCAAACTACCAGTCTCCGTTAGGGTTTAACTTATTTTAAATATTTAAATAAATATTAATATCTATTTTAAATATTTAAATAAATATTTAAATAAGGGTTTAACCTTATTTTTAAGAAAAAGTTGGATAGCCATTTGTCTGAAATGGTGTAGGGTTTCCTGCCTGGGCAGAGGGTTGGACTAGAAGACCTCCAAGGTCCCGTCCAACTCTGATATTATTATTATTATTATTATTAGGGTCATAAAGTCGAGGACTAAGCGGTAGGCTAACCCTAGGATTGGACGATGATGAAAGAGAAGCCATTCAGCAGTTTAAACAGACTGAAGGATGAGAAGGAGAAGGTGGTGATACACAGATATAGGTTAACAGAATTGGGAGGGACCTTGTAGGTCATCTAGTCCAACCCCCCTAAACCCCCCACCCCGAGGAAGCGTTTCCAGATTTCCTTCTGCTTTCTTCCAGAAGAAACTTTCCCGGTGGATTGCCAGCTGATCCGCCAGGCCTGGGAAGAACGTTGGAGCCAGTGGTCCCTGCGTGGCGGACTGGAGACCCTTCCCCAACGTTTAGCTTCCTTCTTAAGAGAGCGAGGGGTCGAAATCCACTGCAACGCCCCCGTGAAGCGGCTGGACAGAACAGCCTCGGGATCCTGGCAGGTAGGGAGAAAACCAGGGGTGAAACGCTCCCGGTTCGGACCGGGTCGGGCGATCCGGTAGCAATGGCGGCGGGTGGTTCGGAGAACCAGTAGCAAAAATCGCTGCCTACCCACCACATGCCCAGCTGAGCTGCACGATCGTCAGAGCCTTTTTTTTTTTTTTTTACTTTTTAAAGCATTTTTTAACAACCTCTTCGGCCCGAAGAGGTTGTAAAAAAATAAAAAATGGTCGTAAAATGGGGCGCCGCTCTTTAAGCAGGGGCCTCGCTTGGTGACCAAACTACCAGTCTCCGTTAGGGTTTAACTTATTTTAAATATTTAAATAAATATTAATATCTATTTTAAATATTTAAATAAATATTTAAATAAGGGTTTAACCTTATTTTTAAGAAAATGTTGGATAGCCATTTGTCTGAAACGGTGTAGGGTTTCCTGCCTGGGCAGGGGGTTGGACTAGAAGACCTCCAAGGTCCCGTCCAACTCTGATATTATTATTATTATTATTAGGGTCATAAAGTCGAGGACTAAGCGGTAGGCTAACCCTAGGATTGGACGATGATGAAAGAGAAGCCATTCAGCAGTTTAAACAGACTGAAGGATGAGAAGGAGAAGGTGGTGATACACAGATATAGGTTAACAGAATTGGAAGGGACCTTGTAGGTCATCTAGTCCAACCCCCCGAAACCCCCCACCCCGAGGAAGCGTTTCCAGATTTCCTTCTGCTTTCTTCCAGAAGAAACTTTCCCGGTGGATTGCCAGCTGATCCGCCAGGCCTGGGAAGAACGTTGGAGCCAGTGGTCCCTGCGTGGCGGACTGGAGACCCTTCCCCAACGTTTAGCTTCCTTCTTAAGAGAGCGAGGGGTCGAAATCCACTGCAACGCCCCCGTGAAGCGGCTGGACAGAACAGCCTCGGGATCCTGGCAGGTAGGGAGAAAACCAGGGGTGAAACGCTCCCGGTTCGGACCGGGTCGGGTGATCCGGTAGCAATGGTGGCGGGTGGTTCGGAGAACCAGTAGCAAAAATCGCTGCCCCCCCCCCACATGCCCAGCTGAGCCGCACGATCGTCAGAGCATTTTTTAAAAAACTTTTTAAAGCATTTTTTAACAACCTCTTCGGCCCGAAGAGGTTGTAAAAAAAAATAAAATGCTTTTAAAGAGTTAATACAAGGCTGTGACGATCCCGGCTGAGGTGCCTGATCGTCAGAGGCTTTTTAAAATTATTTTTAAAAGGTAAGAAAGCTGAAGCCTGCTAGGCAAAAAAATGGGGGGTTGGGGGGGTTCGTGAGAGAGAGAGAGAGAGAGAGAGAGAGGAAGGAAGGAAGGAAGGAAGAAAGGAAGAAAGAAAAAGAAAGAAGGAAAGGAAGAAAGAAAGAAAGAAGGAAGTAAGGAAGGAGAAGAAAGAAAGAAAGAGAGAGAGAGGGAGGGAGGGAGGGAGGAAGGGAGGAAGGGAGGGAGGGAGGAAAAAGGAGAGGAAGGAAGGACTACAAACCTGGCACTAGATGCAGCTTCAGAGGATAATCCAGGGCTAGAAAGGTACCTGGAGGTCATCTAGTCCAATCCTGCTCCAACAGGACATTGTTAGTGAGTTTCTGTCTTTTGGTCCCCGAGTCACATAGCCACGCCCACCCAGTCACATGACCCCCCCCGCCAAGCCACGCCCACAGAACCGGTAGGAAAGAAAGTTAGATTTGACCACTGGAGAAGACCAAAGGGGGATTGGGGAGGGGGTGTCCCCTAGTCCTCCCCCCCCGCCCCCCAGTTTTCCTCCTTCCAGTCTTCCATCCTTAGGGGCCGCAAAGATTGGTATTGTGATGCGGTGCAATCAGGGGAGGCTGTGAGTTCGATCCTAGGTAGAGGCCGATATTTCTCTCTCCGGGCACACCGAGAATAGATCCGCTGAACAAAACTCCTCATCGGCGACAGGAAGGGCACCCGGCCGTTTAAAAAAAGTCTCTGCTAGCTCCATTCAGTTGCCCGGACTCCATCCCGCAAGGGATTATTATGGGGGTCCTTATATGAAGATGATGACTGCAAAGCAGGGGTCATTTTATTTCGAACCTCCCATTAATAATCATCATCATCATCATCATCATCATCATCATCATCATCATCATCCCTGCTCTTAGAAATGTAGTTTATCAGGCTCAGTTGATGGTGAGCTACATTTCTAGCTTCGGGGAATCCACATCCCGAATAGTACATAAGCAGATTAAGTTGGCCAGAGAATGTTCGAACTGGCGATGTTTTATTTTTCCATAGATTGCGCTGCAGGACGGCACCATGGAGGCGGATCATGTGATCAGCGCTTTGCCCGCCAGAGGTAGGAGGAACGGCTCCTTCCTCGCAGGGGGGGCTGTTGTCGTTGCAGTTCTGAAGTGTGGACACACACACACACCTGTTTGCAGGAAATTGCAACCTAAGATGAAGCAACGTTTACGTGGTTGCTGGCTTTGGTGCAGCCTTGAGGACTAGAACCTTGCAAGGGCCAATCTGAAAAAAAACCCAACCCTGATATTACAGCTTTCTTTCTTTCTTTTTTTTCCTTCCTCCCAGCTCTGGCCGACTTGCTCCCTGCCGGATTCGAACCCCTTATCCAAGACCTGCTGGCCATCCAAGCTGTTTCCGTCGCGGTGGTGAATCTACAATACGAAAACGCACAACTTCCGGTTAAGGTAACATTTCGGCTAATGTGATTCCAAGAAAGGAAAAAGCAGACACCGAAAAAGAGCTAAATCCCACCCCAACCAAGTCACATGGGGGGGGGAACCAAATTCGCTTAACAACCACGGCGATCTGCTTAATGACCGCGTCCAAAAGGGTCCTAAAACAGGCTCCGACTCATTTAATGACCGCCTTGCTTAGCGACGGACATTCCGGTCCCAATTGTCAACGACCGCCTGTATTACTTTCGGGATTTTTTGACTAAGGCTTCCAAACAGCATATGGAGCAGTGAATTTTTTTTTAATTTCATTTTTAAAAAAATGTTATTTCTAGGGATTCGGCCACTTGGTGCCTTCATTCGAGGACCGTCCGTTGTTGGGCATCGTTTACGACTCGGTGGCATTTCCCGAACAGAACGGTCGTAAAGACTCCGCCACGCGACTGACGGTACGAAGCGTGGGGATTGTGGTCGTCTTTTCATTTTTTGCTCCTTCTTGTCGGATTTTCTATGCGTAACATAAGTGCCTTTCAATGAGGAGCATAGCCGAAAAGGAGAGGGGGCCTTGAGGTGATCTCATTAATAGTGGAATTGGGGCTAATTTACTTTTCCCTATAGAATTGTTTCTCAACCCACTTTAAGACGGGTGGATTTCGACTCCCAGAATTCCCTAGAAATGGATTTAAACTCCCAGATTTCCCCAGCCAGCATCCTTTAAAAGGGATGGACTACAATTCCCAGCATTCCCCAGGCACCATCCTTTAAGATAGGTGGACTTCAACTCCCAACATTCCCCAGCCAGCATCTTTTGGACTTCGATTCCCAGAATTCCCCAGCTAGCATCCTTTAAGAGGGATGGACTTCAACTCCCAGCATTCCCCAGGCAGCATCCTTTAAAGTGGTTGGACTACAATTCCCAGCATTCCCCAGGCACCATCCTTTAAGATAGGTGGACTTCAACTCCCAACATTCCCCAGCCAGCATCTTTTAAGATAGGTGGACTTCGATTCCCAGAATTCCCCAGCTAGCATCCTTTAAAAGGGATGGACTTCAACTCCCAGCATTCCCCAGGCAGCATCCTTTAAGGTGGTTGGACTACAATTCCCAGCATTCCCCAGGCACCATCCTTTAAGATAGGTGGACTTCGATTCCCAGAATTCCCGAGCTAGCATCCTTTAAGACAGGTGGACTTCAGCTCCCAGAATTCCCTAGCCAGCATCCTTTAAGATGGCTAGATTTCGATTCCCAGCATTCCCCAGTCAACATCCTTTAAAGTGGATGTTTGTATGTTTCCGATTTATCAGGTGATGCTCGGTGGCGCCTGGTTTACATCACACCTGGGTGACCCGGACACAATTCCACACAGTGAGTTGTTAAGCAGAGCTCAGGAGGCTGTCAGGAAGCACCTTGGGATCTCGGCGGAGCCTGTTCACTCCATCGTTAAAGTCCATAAGGTCAGTTCTTTGAACCCTGGGACGATTTATTTGCGGTAATCGAGCCACCGTTCTTCTCTTAATTCTAGACTACAATTTCAACTCGTTATTTCCGACGGTTGCAGTGTCCCAGGGGTGTGTGTGTGTGTGTGTGTGTGATTCCCCTTTTGCGACCTTCGGACAAGCCAAGTCCACGGGGGAAGCCACGGATTCACTTAACAACCAGGTTATTCACTTATCAACGGCCCTGAACCACTGTGGCAAGGAAGGTCGCAAAACGGGGCAAGACTCGACTCGTGGAGGAGCAGAAATTTTGAGCTCCGTTGCAGGGGTGGGATTCAGTTGGTTTGGACCGGTTCGGAGGGGAAACGGGATGTTAATTTTAATCTCGCTCGCCGAACGGGTTGTGCCAAGGACTGGCTTACCCTGCCCGCCCCGCCCCTCCCAGGAGTCTCCACACGGCCCGTTTTGGATGTCAGGTAAGCGCAGGGCTCGCGTGGAGGCTCTGGGAGGGCAAAAAACGGGTTTATCGGAGCTCCGGAAACGGGCCTTGTTTCCAGCCTCTGGAGAGCCTCCGGAGCCTGGGGGAGGCTGTTGCAGAAGGCCCAGTAGGCCACGCCCCCCCACGGCCACGCCCCCCCACGGCCACGCCCCCCCCAGCAACCAGGCAGCCAACCGCTTGCTGCAAATTTTTCAATCCCACCCCTCCTCCCTTTGTGGTCGTTAAGTCGAGGACTATCTGTATAAGGCTTTCAGACTTTTTTTAAAAAAAACAACAACCAAACATTTTATTTTATTTTTCTCGCCTATCCGACTTAAATAACTTGGTGAATTTTTTTTCTGTCTTGTTTAGTCCTGCATTCCCCAATACACGCTCGGCCATTGGAAACACATCGGTAAGTTTTAAGCCTGGCTTTTGGGGCCGAGCTCCCTTAACAACGAAAGTGATTTGCTTAACGACCAAGAGACAGCAAGGCATAATATTGGACGTGACTCATTTAACAACTGTCTTGCTTAGCAACGGCGATCCTAGTCTCAGTTGAAGTCATAAGTGGAGGATTTCCTTTCCTTTCCTTCCTCTTCCCTTCCCTTCTCTTTTCCTTTCCTTTCCTTCTTTTCCTTTCTTTCTCTTTTCTTTCCCTTCTTTTCTTTCCTTCCTCTTCTCCTTCTCCTTTCCTTCCTTCCCTTCTTTTTCTTTTCTTCCCTTCTTTCCTTTCTCTTCTTTCCTTTCCTTTGTTTTCCATGCTTCCTTTTTTCTTTTCTTTCCTTTCTTCTTTCCTTCCTCTTCCCTTCCCTTCCTTTCCTCTTTCCTTCGTCTTCTCTTCTTTTTCCTTCCTTCTTTCCTTCCCTTCCTCTTCCCTTCTCTTTTCCTTTCCTTCTTTTCCTTTCTTTCCCTTTTCTTTCCTTTCCTTTCCTTCCTCTTCTCCTTCTCCTTTCCTTCCTTCCCTTTTCTTTTCTTTCCTTTCTCTTCTTTCCTTTCCTGTTTTCCATCCTTCCTTTTTTTCTTTCCTTTCTTCTTTCCTTCCTCTTCCCTTCCTTTCCTTTCCTTTCTTTCCTTCGTCTTCTCTTCTTTTTCCTTCCTTCTTTCCTTCCCTTCCTCTTCCCTTCTCTTTTCCTTTCCTTTCCCTTTTTCTTTCCTTCCTCTTCCCTTCCTTTCCTTTCTTTCCTCTTCCCTTCCCTTCCCTTCCCTTCCCTTCCCTTTTTGTTTCATTTCTTTTTCTTTCCTTTTCCAGAAAGTGCTACTTCCCAATTGAAGCAACACAATCTGGCCCTTAGCCTGGTGGGGGCTTCTTATGCCGGGGTCTCCGTCAACGATTGCATCTTCAGCGCCCAGACAGCAGTGACTCAGCTCGTGGGCGGCGTCCCCTGAGCATGAGCCGAGTTCTGGATTCCTGGGATCCGCCCTCTCTCTCTCTCTCTCTCTCTCAAGGAAAATAGAATAACAGAGTTGGAAGAGGCCTTGGAGGTCTTCTAATCCAACCCCCTCCTCAGGCTGGAGTCCCTATACGATTCCAGACAAATTTGTTATCCAATCTCTTCTTTAAAACCTCCAGTTATGGAGCATCTGCACCTTCTAGTGGCAAGCCGTTCCACGGGTTAATTTGTTCGAACTTTCAATAAATTTCTCCTGAGTTCCTTCCCTCCTTGGTGAGTTTCCATCCGTTGCTTCTTGTCTCGGTTTCTGGTGCTTTGGAGCAGAGGTCTCCAACCTTGGCAACTTTAAGACTTGCGGACTTCAACTCCCAGAGTTCCTCAGCCAGCAAAGCTTTGGAGAATAAGTTGACATACACACACACACACACACACACACACACACACACACACACACACACACTTCTTTTGGGCCAGCTAGCTTTCGCCAAACTGGTAGACGAGACCTAACTCGGTTTGCACTGCATTTAAAATAAAACCCAAACTGTGGTGGGTTAACACTTGGGTTTTAACCTTGGCCACCGATTCATAGAGGAAAGAACAGCTGACACTTTTTCATTGGGTGAGGGAATATTTTTATTTTCATAAAAAAAAACAAATAAAACTAAAATATATATATATCAAAAACAAGGGGGAAAAGGGCACCGCTACCGCAAATAGGGGATTGACGGCTACATAAATAGAATAAATAAAATGACACGTCGTTGGCAGTATCTAGAGATTGTGAGGTGAGTATTGGTGGGGGAGATGGAAGGAAACAGGCTGGGACCAGCCCTGAAGCAAAGGAGGAAAAAAAATATAATGTGTTTTTCAGAGTATAAGACGCTCTGGACTATAAGACGCACCTACAAGAAAACAAGGGGGAAAAAATCTACCTCTGCCTCCCAGCAATTTGCCTCCTTACAGCAAACAGCCAGTTTCAGTTTCGGCACAGCCTGATTAGCACAGGAGGGGAAAAAAAATCTGGCTCTGCCTCCCAGCAATTTGCCTCCTTACAGCAAACAGCCAGTTTCAGTTTTGGCACAGCCTAATTAGCACAGGAGGAAAAAAAAATCTGGCTCTGCCTCCCAGCAATTTGCCTCCTTACAGCAAACAGCCAGTTTCAGTTTCGGCACAGCCTGATTAGCACAGGAGGAAAAAGAAATCTGGCTCTGCCTCCCAGCAATTTGCCTCCTTGCAGCAAACAGCCAGTTTCAGTTTCGGCACAGCCTGATTAGCACAGGAGGAAAAAAGAAATCTGGCTCTGCCTCCCAGCAATTTGCCTCCTTGCAGCAAACAGCCAGTTTCAGTTTCGGCACAGCCTGATTAGCACAGGAGGGGAAAAAAATCTGGCTCTGCCTCCCAGCAATTTGCCTCCTTGCAGCAAACAGCCAGTTTCAGTTTTGGCACAGCCTGATTAGCACAGGAGGGAAAAAAAATCTGGCTCTGCCTCCCAGCAATTTGCCTCCTTACAGCAAACAGCCAGTTTCAGTTTCAGCACAGCCTGATTAGCACGGGGGAGGGATCCGGCTCTGCCTCACAGCAATTTGCCTCCTTGCAGCAAATGGGGTGGCCAGCACTAGGCAATGGCAAATCCCTGCAGCCTGAAACAGCTGATGGTCAGGAGGCCGATCCAACTGACAATCAGCTGCTTGTGCTAATCAGGCTGTGCTGAAGCTGAAACAGGCTGTTGGCTGCAAGGAGGCAAATTGCTGGGTGGCGGAGGCTAAAGGGCGGGGGCTGGCAGGTGGGTGGGGCTACATCCGGTGTATAAGACACACCTAAATTTTCACCCTCTTAGTGGGGAAAAAAGTGCGTCTTATACTTGGAAAAATATGGTATATTAGGGAAGACGGGGTAAAAGTTCATGGTAATTTTTTTTTATTCTGATTTCTTTTTTTCCAGGGGATGGATGGGTGGGTGGGTGGGTGGGTGGGTGCAGGGAACCTACAAAACAGTCCAGCCGCTAAAATAGTAATAAACATTAGTCCGGTTGGAGGCGGGAGAAAGACTTCTCCATCCAAGCCTCTGGAACAGCCAGTGAGCAGATTTGATGACCGCCTTTGAGAGAGAAAAAAAAAACTCTAAAAAACTCTTTTAAGAGGATTTAGATCGATGCAGACTTTCGGAGTCGGCTTCCATAGCTTATTAAAGAGTTTAAAATTTCCAAGGGAAAGAGATGGAAAAAACAGAGGAAGAAAAAAAGGAGGAGCAGGAGCGAAAAGGGAAGAAGAAGAAGAAAATATGGCAAAGAAGAAACGAAGGAAAAGGAAGAAGAGAAGAAAAAAGAGGGAGAAGAGATGGAAAAGGGAAAGAGATGAAGAAAGAAGACGAAAAGGAGGAAGAGAAGGAAAAAAGATGGAGAAAAGATGAAGAAGAAGGGAAGAAAAAAGGAGAAGGAGAAAGATGGAGAAAGATAAGGAGAGAAAGAAAAAAGATGGAGAGGAGGAGGAAGAAGACCAAAAGAGAAAAAAGGTGGAGGAGGAGGAGGAGAAGAAGAGAGAAGGAAGAAGAAGAAGAAGAAGAAGAGGAAGAAAGACTAGCAACAAAGATTGTACGAGCAAACGGCTCAGAGGAGAGTAAAGAACAGCTTCAACTGCCAGGCTGTTTCTCCTTCCATCAGGGGAGGCGGGAGATTTTCCTGCCCCCTGAGAAGAAGCTCAGTGCCCCCAGAGGGTCTTTCCATCAGAAAAACTCCCTCCCTCCATTCCTTGATCCCGGCTAGATCGCGTGGGGGGGCTGGGGGTGGGCACAGCTGGAGTGGGAGAAGATCCCCCTCCCCTTTTTCCAAATTCTATTTCACAAAAGTTGAGAAGTCTGGCAAAGCGAGTTATACTTTCCTCTGGCACTGGGGTGGGGAGGGGTGGGGGGGGTGGCAAGGCTCAGCCCTTCCCCCCTTTTTTAAAAGAAGGTGCAAAGTGGACCGTGAGGGCCGGAGGGCTTTAATCGGACCGCTCTTCACCAAAACTGCAGAGTTCCCCCCGCTTCTATCCCCCCAAAAAATATCCATCCACAGAAATCTTGGACACGAGAAGTGGCCCCTTTCCCAAGCCGATCCCTCCTGTGCTTCCAGTCGCCTCTGAGTGGGAATCCAGTCCTACGAAGCGCGAGAAATACGGGCCCTTGATAGATTCAAGAATCAACCGGCACCCGCGGATACGGGAACCAAATTCTCGGCGCCGTTCTACCTGCCCCGTTCTACCTGCCCCTTTATTTGTCCACTCTACCTCCGTCCGGCCCTTCTGTTCTGCTGGCCTGGGGAGAACACCCGACGGATCCTCCCCAAACTTCGAGCAGGGACGAGAGAATAATTCTAAATTTCGACCTCTCGTTGACGATCTGGGTATCATCTCATTCTTTTAATCTGCGCTTCTAGCATCGGTGCGATTTGTAGAGTCGGGTCGGAGAGCCAAGCTCTGCGCGGCGTGTCCGGACGAAGGTCGCGGCAAAGATAGACCTACTCGTACGGGTTGGACTGTCTCCTTCTCGCGATCTTCGAAAACTCGTTCGGGGACTCCCGGGCTGGAGATGGCGTCGCTGAACGTTTCGAGGGTAGCGTCCACCTCGTTGTAGGTTGAAGCCGCGGAGCTTTTCTCCCTCTTTTCAGCTCCAAGGCTCGGTTTGGGGGTTTCTGAGACCGGGGTGGGCTTCTCCCCCTTTTTATCTGTCTCTGGAGTGGGGTCCTTCCATCCCATGGCTTGGGAGAGCTTGGCGAAGGGAGTCTTACGCAGCATTTCCTGGCGGAAATCGTGATTGCTGTCTCGCGGATAATCCCTCCCGCCGAAGTCGGACAGGGAGCCCTTTCCGATCTTGGTGGCCTGAGGGTTGGTTCCGATATCGGCAGTGATGTTGGTGTAAAGAGGCAACAGCTCTTTGGACAGGAGCTTGTAGGAGAGGGAATTCATGCCGTCCTGGCTCCACGAACGGTACGTCCGAATCAGTAGATCGAACCTGGTGAAGACAAAAGACAAAGAGAGAAGTCAGCACCCGTATCTTAAAGCCAGGGGTGAAATGTAAAATTCGTTTACTACCGGTTCTGTGGGCGTGGCTTGGTGGGGAGGGTAATGTGACTGGGTGGGTGTGGCCAATTTTTTAAACTTTTAAAATAGAATAGAATAGAATTTTTTTATTGGCTAAGTGTGATTGGACACACAAGGGATTTGTCTTGGTGCAGATGCTCTCAGTGTACATAAAAGAAGATACCTTCATCAAGGTACAACACTTACAATTAATGAATAAAATGCATAAAATGGATATTTATTATTAATTTTAACGGTGTTTTTTATGGTTTTATTGTATATCTTAATTAATTGGGCCAAATTGAATAGGTTTTTTAAAAATTGGTTTTTAATTGTATATTGTATTTATTTATTGTTGTTTTATTTGGCTGTAAACCGCCCTGAGTCCTTCGGGAGAAGGGCGGTATAGAAATTAAAATAATAATAATAATTATTATTATTATGATAGTCATAGGGTACAAATTTACCACTTCTGTTAAATTCAGCTTTCTTGTGGCAAGTAGTTCCACTGGTTAATTGTCCTCCCTTCTCCTTCTCCTCTCTTTCTCTTTATCATTCCTTTTCTCTCTTTTTTTTCTCTCTCATTCTCTTTCTCTCTCTCTCTCCCCTTCCTTCTCTCGCTCTCCCTCCCTTCCTCCCTCCCTCCCTCCCTCCCTCCCACTCTCTCTCTCTCTCTCACACACACACACCCCCCCCTTTACACTGACCTGTGTGGGTTCTGCTCATTGCCTTGGTCACCCTCATGTTTCACCATCTTATAATGGCCGACGGACACCGGAGGCCGTAAAATCTTCATCCCTCGGAACCGCACCCTGGAAAAAACAGGAAGAGGGGACTTCAAGTCCCAGAATCCCGCAGCTGGCACAATTTAAGATGGGTGGACTTCATTTCCCAGAATCCCCTAAACAGCCTGCTTTTAAGAAGAGGGGACTTCCAAGTCCCAGAATCCCACAGCTGGGACAATTTAAGATGGGTGGACTTCATTTCCCAGAATCCCCCAGCCAGCCTGCTTTTAAGAAGAGGGGACTTCAAGTCCCAGAATCCCACAGCTGGCACAATTTAAGATGGGTGGACTTTATTTCCCAGAATCCTCCAGCCAGCCTGCTTTTAAGAAGAGGGGACTTCAAGTCCCAGAATCCCACAGCTGGGACAATTTAAGATGGGTGGACTTTATTTCCCAGAATCCCCCAGCCAGCCTGCTTTTAAGAAGAGGGGACTTCCAAGTCCCAGAATCCCACAGCTGGCACAATTTAAGATGGGTGGACTTCATTTCCCAGAATCCCCTAGCCAACATGCATCTATTTGAAGAGAACTATATAGGGAAGCGAAATAATTCACAAGGCGCCTCTTAAATCAACCAAACACGACACAAACCAAAGCTAGCATCCATCCAAGAGGCTGTGGATTAGATCTTAGATCTTTTTTAAAAAAACAGTAGATCTTAAACCGAGCGGCTCAATTTTTCGTTTCACGTCTTGAATAAAATGAGCACCCACACCCCCCCAATAAAAAAAATAAAATACAGATTCTGTGTTTTGACCATAGCCTGAAACCTTGATTTCCAAATAAGCAGTTAGAAATTCCGAATTGCTCTTCAAGTTCTCTCCCAAGAGACGCCTGGCTTCGCTTCAGTTTAAGAGCCACTGTTTTAAAAGGACGAAATATTTTTTTTTCCTGAGCTAAATAGGCAGCGACCAAGCCTCAAAACCATTTCATCTGAAAGCCTCAAGAGGTTTTTCGCCTCGTCTTTTTCCAAATGAAAACCTCAAAAGCGGCCGTTTAGTTTGGCCTGCTGGGGAATGAAGAATTTTTCCGAATTTTTCCCGTCGTAGTGGCTCAAATCGGGGAGTGAGTCCAGTAGCTTCCAAGGACAGGTGGGAAGCATGATCTGGTTTTGAGTCTTGCTAAGATACCTTTTTTTTAAAAAAAAAAACAAAACTTACCTGGCTGGCACAGCCTCTAACTGTTACGGGTGTGAAGGAAAATGAACATGCAGGGCCTCATAAAAGAGAGAAGTGAAGGTGAAAAAGGAGAGGGAAGGAAAGGAGGGAGGGAGGGAGGAAGGGAGGGAGGGAGGAAGGAAAGAAGGAGAGAAATGAAGGGGGGAGAGAGGAAGGAGAGAAATGAAGGAAGGGAGGGAGGGATAAAAAGGGAGGGAGGAGAGAAATGAAAGGAGGGAGGGAGAAGAGGGAGGGAAGGAAGGAAGGAAGGAAAGAGGAGAAATGGAGAAAGGAAAACGAAAGGAAAGAGTGAGAAAGAGATGGAGAACAGGAAGGGAGAGGGGGAGGGAGGGAGGGAAGAAAGGAAAGAAGGAGAAATGGAGGAAAGAAAACAGGAAAGGAAAGAGCGAGAAAAAGATGGAGAACGGAGTGAGGAAGGGGAGGAAGAAGGAAGGAATTGGGAAGGAAGGAGAACTGGAGGAAGGAAGGAAAACAAGCAAGAAAGATAGGGAGAAGGGAGAGAAGGAGGGAGGAATTGTGAAGGAAAGTGAAATGGAAGAAGGAAAACAGAAGGACGGGAAAGAGCGAGAAAGAGACAGAAAGAGAACAGGAAGGAAGGAAGGAAGGAGAAATGGAGGAAGGAATACAGAAGGAAAGCGCGAGAAAGAGACAGAATAGGAAGGAAGGAAAGGAAGGAAGGAGAAATCGAGGAAGAAAGGAAAACGAGCAAAAAACAGGGAGAAGAGGGAGGGAGGAATTGTGAAGGAAAGAAATGGAGGAAGGAATACAGAAGGAAAGGAAAGAGCGAGAAAGAGACGGAGAACCGGAAGGAAGGAAGGAGAAATGGAGGAAGGAAAACCGAAGGAAAGGAAGGAGCGAGAAAGACAGAGAACAGGAAGGAAGGGAGGTAGGAATAAGATAGAAGGAAAGAAAGCAGAGGGGGAAAAAAGAGAGAGATGATGAAATGGTGGGAAGGCGAAGACAGGTACCACTCAAATTGCAAAACTGGAAATAAAGAATGGAAAAAACGCCGCACGGAGGAAATGAAAGGGAAGCCCGCATTCCATGCAAGGCGAGCGTCAAACAGACAACAGAGGTGACGTAGAAACTGGACACACGCCGAGTTGGAGAAGCTGGAAGGCTAAGTAAGAAAAGGCAGGTAGAAACATCACCGGTAGAGCGCCACACTCTTATTATCCGGCTACGAATCATAATTCGCCCGCCAACGCAATTCCAGGTTAAGATAAGATCTGCAGGACGTAGTACAGGTAGACCTTGACTTACGACCAGAAATCATCATCTTCATTGAACGACTCCCATCATCCCTTGCGGGGCGGCGTCTGGGCAACTGAATGGAGCTAGCGGAGTGTTTTAATGGCCGGATGCCTTTCCCTGTCGCCAGGGCGGAGTTTTGTTTCGGCAGATAATATTCTCGTCGTGCCCAGAGAGAGAAATAGCTGACTCTACCTAGGATCGAACTCACAAGCCTCCCGATTGTGAGGCCAGAGCTCCACCGCTAGGCCACCGCGCCACTCCGGCTTGCGACCACAAAGGGAGCCCGACATTTTTGTTTGCTAAGCGAGATGGTTGTGAAGTGAGTTTTGCCCCGTTTTACGACCTTTCCCGCCACAACGGATAAGCCGATCGCTCCGGTTGTTCAGTTAGTAACGTGTTGGTAAGTGAATCGGGTGAACTTTGCTTGTCGCCAAAGGGGATCACGTGACCCTGGGACCCTGCAATGGTCATAAACACGAATCCTATTCGCCCAGCCTCCAAATTTTGATGGGGGAATGCTGCAACTTTGTCGTGGTAACCGTCACTAAATGAACAGTTGTAGGTTGGGGACTACCTATCAAAGGCAGGGATGGGAAGAAGACGGTCCACCAGGAACTCACCTCATGGCGATGTCGTCGTCCTCACCCCCCCAGCCCCAGTACTGGTTCGGGAAACCATTAATCTTCATATACTGGTCTGGGGTCAAGGCCGAAACCCCACCGAAGTATTGGAAATAGGGAAGCCTAGAAACAGAGAGGAACAGGGTTTCCATGGGGGCATTCTGTGAGCGGTTGTTAAGCAAGCCGTGCCCTATTTTCACAGGAAACCTTTTGTTTGTCACGGTCGTTAAGCGAATCAGGGTGGTCGTTAAGGGAACCCGGCTTCCCTCCAAGCGACTTTGCTGCTCGGAAGCCGGCTGGGAAGGCCACAAATGGTGGTCACGTGACCCGGGAGAGGCTGCAGTCGTCGTTAAAGACGTACCACAGCAGTCATTTGAATTTTGATCATATGATTGTGGGATGCTGCGCCGGTCGTAAGCCTGAGGACTGGTCTTAAAGTCACTTTTTTCACATTTGTAAAATGAGAATAACGTCCCCCGTTCTTAAGAATTGCTGTTCCCAGACACCAAGCCCTCCACAAAAGACTTCTTCTTCTTCTTCTTCTTCTTCTTATTATTAATATTAATATTATTATTATTATTATTCCTATGTCACATTCACACATCACATTTAGAAAAAAAAATCAGAAGATAAAAATATGACAGGTAAAAATCTAAACTCAAAACCCCAAATGACACGTACAGGGGATCCTCGACTTATGACCACGGTCGAGCCCCAAATTTCTGTTATTAAGCGAGACATTCCTTAAGGGAATTGTGCCCTATGTTAATTGCCACCGTCGTTAAGGGAATCGCTGGTGTTGATTAAGTTAGTCACCCGGTTGTTAAACGAATCGGGCTTCCCCATGGACTTGGGCTCGTCAGACGGTCTCAAAAGGGGATCAGGTGACCTCCCAGGACACTACGACCGTCATAAGTACGAGTCAACGGCCAAGCCTCCGAATTTTGATTCACGTGACCAAGGGGACGCCGCAATAATCACAGGGTCGTTAAGCGAATCGGGCTTCTCCATGGACTTGGGCTCGTCAGGTCGCTAAAGGGGATCACGTGACCCCTCCCCCGAACACTACAACCATCATAAATACGAGTCAGTGGCCAAGCCTCTGAAATTTCAACCGTCGTTAAGTGTGAAAAGGGTTCTTAAATCCCCCTTTTCCCCCCCCAATGCCGTTGTGACTTTGGTCACTAAACAAAACTGCCGTAAGTCGAGGACTTCCTCTAGACAACAGGAACAGCAGGTAAATTCCCCACACACATCCCACAGCTGCCTCCTCCTTCAGATTCTCTTCCCTCACTTGTATTTGAATTTATTCATGGCCACGGAGACGTGTTTTGGGTTCCAGTGATCGCAAACGTAGAGGTTGTGGTCGTTTTCGGGGATGAGATCCACGTCGTGAAGGAAAAGGCAGTTCCACTCTTCGTCCTTCAGCGCTTCCTTCACCCCGACGTTGAGAAGTTTGGCCCGGTTAAACGTGGCGTTCCCAGCCTGCGGGGGGGGGGGGGGGAGAGACAAACCACGATTGGTATGTATGTATGTATGTATGTATGTATGTTCCTCAAATACTATATATATATATATAGTATTTGGTCTTTGGTTATTCGGGTTTTCTCCCATGTAAAATTGGAAGTGTCTTGGCGACATTTCGACAAAGTCTCATTCGTCATCTTCAGGCTTCAGCTTCGTGCTTCTAGGAGCAAGACACTTCCAATTTTACTTCCAATTTTACGTGGGAGAAAACCCGAATAACCAAAGACCTACATACAAACACCTGCGAAAACCTCAGGAAACATATATATATATATATATATATATATATATATATTTGTTTTCTGAGGTTATATATATATGGTCATGCCGGCCACATGACCACGGAGACGTCTTGGGATAGCGCTGGCTCTTCGGCTTTGAAACGGAGATGAGCACCGCCCCCTAGAGTCGGGAACGACTAGCACGTATGTGCGAGGGAAACCTTTACCTTTATATATATAAGTTTTACAGTATTTGCCCAATTTACACTATCACACTTGGCCAATAAAAATTCTATTATATTCTATTTATAGAGCTGCCCATCCCACAAATGGGTGGCTCTGGGTAGCATGTCATGAATGAAGAATTTAAAAAAAAAATTTCCTTCTATTTATATGTATTTATTCCCGTTTAGAATAGAATAGAATAGAATAGAATAGAATAGAATAGAATTTTTATTGGCCAAGTGTGATTGGACACACAAGGAATTTTTACCCTCGCTCCTTCATGAAAATTAACCGATTCAACCGACGACTGCAATTAAGCCCCGAATTTACGCTGCTAAATGAGAAATCTATTGAGCTTTGCCCCGTTTCATTTTTCTTGCCCCATTTCTTCAGTGAACCGGTGGTTGTTTGTTGTTGGAATTATTAAATGGATCTGCCACCGCCTCGTAATAAAATGACTTCCTTCCTAACAGGAACAGAGCTGGAAGGGACCTTGGAGGTCATCTAGTCCAACCCCCCGGCTACCTGTAGTAAGGGAGTCGAACTGCCGAACTGCCGAGCTTTCCGATCGACAAGCTCAGTGTCTTGGCCACTGAGCCACCTAGTCAATTTTTATTTTATTTATATTTATTTATTTATTTTTCGCATTTTTATACCACCCTATCTCCCTAGGGACTCAGGGCGGTTCACAGCCAGATAAAATATACATATAAATACAAAATAAAACATCGATTAAAAAACTTATTATATAAGGCCGAATAATTAAAAATAGCAATGCAAATAATAAAACCCCAAATTCAAATTTTAAAATTCTAATCCAGTCCTGCGCAAATAAATAGATGTGTCTTAAGCTCGCGGCGAAATTCCTGGCCTGACCCATACGTCTCCGCTTTTTTGTGCATACGTACCTGGTGCACAATATAAATTCCATAATGGAGCTGTTGGCGCTGGAGGAAAGGGTGTAGGTAGTACAACAGGTGTCGCAGGTGGGTTTCCCGGTTGCGGTGGGGGATGATGATGGCCGTGCGGGAATGGGACTCGCAATTGAAAGGATGGTACCTGCCACCCAATTTGACAGCTGGGTTTTTTTCCTGGATCTGTTCCAGCGTAGGCACCTGGCTGAAACTCACGATCAAAGGGCCAACTAAAGGGAGGGAGGGGAAGGGGGGGAGGAGAAAGAAAAAGAAAAGAGAAAAAAAGGAAGGAAGAAGAGGAGGAGGGAGGAAAAAAGGGAAGAAGAGGGAAAAAAAGGAAGGGAGGAAAAAGGAGGGAGAAGGAAGGGAAGGAAGGGAAGAAGAGAAAAAAAGAAGGAAGGAAGAAGAGGAGGAAGGAAAAAAGGGAAGAAAAAAAGGAAGGAAGGAAAAAGGAAGGAGAAGGAAGGAGAAGGAAGAAGAGAAAAGGAAGGAAGGAAGGAAGAAAGAAGGAAGGAAGGAAGGAAAAAGGGCAGAGAAAAAAGAAGGAAGGGAGAAAAAGGAGGAAGAGAAAAAGGAAGGAAGGAAAGGGCAGAGAAAAAGGAAGGAAGGAAGAGAAAAAGGAAGGAAGGAAAAAGGAAGAAAGAAAGAAGGAAGGAAGGAAGGGAGAAGGGATGAAGAAAAAAGGAAGGAAGGAAAAAGGGAAGAAGAGAAAAAAGGAAGGAAGGAAAAAGGGAAGAAAGGAAGGAAGGAAAGAAGAAGAGAAGAGAAATAAAGAAGGAAGGAAGAAGAGAAAGAGAGCAGGGAGGAGAGGCAGAAAAAGAATATATATATTATACATATATGTGTGTGTGTGTGTGTGTGTGTGTGTGTGTTATACATATACAAACATACATGAAAGATGCATACCTACCTACATACCTACACACACACACATGTAAATTATATATGTAACGATGTATATGTATATTCAGTCCTTCACTCATTATTCAATTCCTGTAGTTGCCAAATATTATTTCTCTATTGCATGGCACATTCAAATCCCGTTTCAGGAAAAAGGAACACGAGTAAAATGCAAAATATAGACTATAAAATCTGTAATCTGAACTGAAAGGTTAAGAGGAAGATTGATATGATAAGATCTTTCAATATTTGAGGGGATCCGCCTGCTCTCCAAAGCACCTGAAGGCAGGACAAGAAGCAACGGGTGGAAACTAATCAAGGAGAGAAGCAACCTAGAACTACAGAGAAATTTCCTGACAGTTAGAACAATTAACCAGTGGAACTACTTGCCACCAGAAGCTGTGAATGCTCCAACACTGGAAGTTTTTCAGAAGATGTTGGATAACCATTTGTCTGAAAGTGGTGGAGGGTTTCCTGCCTAAGCAGGGGGTTGGACTAGAAGACCTCCAAGGTCCCTTCCAACTCTTGTTATTTTGTTATTGCAATTCCTAACTAACATTTGATTTTTCTCTTTTTCCACCCGTTTCATGGAAGAGAGAATAACGGAGTTGGAAGGGACCTTAGAGGTCTTCTAGTCCAACCCTCCCCCTGCTCAAGCAGGAGACCCTACCATTCCAGACAAATGGCTGTCCAGTCGCTTCTTAAAAAACCCTTGTGATGGAGAAGGAAGGACGGAAAGAAGGGAAGGAAGGAAGGAAGGAAGGAAGGAAGGAAGGAAGGAAGGAAGGAAGGAAGGAAGGAAGGAAGGAAGGAAGGAAGGGCAGAATAAGAGAATAGCAGAGTTGGAAGGGACCTTGGAGGTCAACTAGTCCAGCCCCCGGCTCAAGCAGAAGACCTTATACCATTCCAGACAAATGGCTGTCCAGTCGCTTCTTAAAAAATCCTTGTGATGGAGAAGGAAGGATGAAAAGGAAGGAAGGAAGGAAGGAAGGAAGGAAGGAAGAAAGGGCAGAATAACAGAATCACAGAGTTGGAAGGGACCTTGGAGGTCTTCTAGTCCAACCCCACTCCTCCTGCTCAAGCAGGAGACCCTATACCATTTGAGACAAATCCAGCCTTTTCTTAAAAACTTCCGACATTCACAACTTCTGGTGGCAAGTCGTTCCACTGATTAATTGTTCTCACCGTCAGGAAATTTCTCCTTGGCGATCCCCACCCAACGCTGGACGTGCCAACGAGAGATTTGGTTGCGGGGGGGGGCGGGGGGGAGAAACCCCGAAGGCAGGAAGGGTTGGACTCACTGAGGTACGGCGACCGATCTGGGCAGAAGGGCAAGGGCCTGCTGGTGCTGGGGCGAGCCAGCAGCTGGAAGACCAGGCTGAGGTTGGTGTAGACGTCATGCCGGCGGGAATAGTCGAAGGAAGGGCTGGTGTCGCGGCCGAAGATGGACGCCAGGTTGCGGAAGCCGCCGAAGGAAAAGTAGGCCATGAAGAGAAACTGGAAACCGATCAGGAGCGCCAAGGTGCAGGGCCGGTCCAGGAATCTGCGGAGCATGGCGCTGGGAGCATCGGATCATGTGCCGCCCACGGAGTTCTGCAGCAGGGGAGAGGGAGGGTGAGGAACGGGCCATCTCAAAGCGGAGCTCCCTTCGTTTTCCATCCTGCTTCTCCACCTCCCTTCCTACTTTTCCTCACAACAACCCTGAGAGGTGGGGCTGATCGGGTTCAAAGTCACCCAGCCGACTCGTCCTTGTTCCTAGCTGACCCAAAGTTATTCAGCCTGCCTATTTGTCTGAAGTGGTGTAGGGTTTCCTGACTAAGCCAGGGGTTGGACTAGAAGACCTCCAAGGTCCCTTCCAACTCTGTTATTCTATTCTATTCTATTCTATTCTATTCTACTCTATTCTATTCTACTCTATTCTACTCTATTCTATTATTCTATGCTATTCTATTCTATTCTATTCTATTCTACTCTATTCTATTATTCTATGCTATTCTATTCTACTCTATTCTATTCTTCTATTCTATTCTATTCTATTCTATTCTATTCTACTCTATTCTATTATTCTATGCTATTCTATTCTATTCTATTCTACTCTATTCTATTATTCTATTCTATTCTATTCTATTCTATTCTATTCTTCTATTCTATTCTATTCATTTCATTTCCTATTTTCTATTCTATTCTATTCTATTCTACTCTATTCTATTCATTTCCCATATCCTCTATTCTATTCTATTCTATTCTATTCTATTCTATTCTATTCTATTCTATTCTATTCTATTCTATTCTATTCTATTCTATATATTCTTTCCTTCCTCCCTTTAGTTGGCCCTTTGTGTGTGTGTGTACACATAGACATACTATCAACTTTACGAACTAAAGGGAGGAAGGAAAGAAAGAAAAAGAAAACAGAAAGAAGGAAGAAAGGGAGAAGAGAATATATAGAAAGCATTAGAAAGCAGATACGTTTGAGTCAACGCTCAGGAATGTAGGACGCCAGCAAATTCCTGCTTGGTGTGTGGGTTTGCTAAGTTTCTAGTCCTCAACTCCAAAGCTGAGGACTTAAAACTTCAAATTTCCACCCCTGCTTCCTTCTGGGCTCCCAATATGCTGCAAATATCCAAATGCATGGATCGGCCCGCTCATAAAACGCCGTCATTCATAGCCTTTTTTTTTTTTTTGGGTAAAGGATTATTAATTTACAAAGCCACTCTCACATTGTGATAGCAATCATTCTGCCCAACCCTCAGGCAAAATGCAGATATTTATATGCCCTGTTAACTAGCGAAAACCGGTTCCAATTTTCTTCGCCCAGCAAAATTCTGAATTTCTTATTTCGATCCGCCCAAAACTTCCTATATTAGCAAGCAATCCCCAACAGGAGATGGTAATGATAATGATAATAATAAAAATAATAACAACAACGAAACAGCAGTATATCTTTTATTTCCTTTCCATGCCACGTAGTCAAAGAGAAAGAATATTGAAAAGAAAAAGGGCATTTAAATGGCAGAATTTAACTAGCATAACATTTTGCAGAACGTAACTATTAAATACAGGCAGTTCTCAATTTGCAGCAGTTCATTTAGTGTACATAAGAAGTTAGAACGGCACTGAAAAAGTGCCTCCGGATTGTTTTTCACACTTACGACCGTTGGGGCATCCCCATGGTCTCGTGGTCAAAATTCAGACGCTTGGCCGCTTTCTCGTATTTATGGCGGCCGCAGCGTCCCAAGGTCACGTGACCCCCTTTTGGCGACCTTCGGGCGAGCCTTTCAGTCAACGGAGAAGCCCAACTCAACAACCAGATTACTAAATTTAACAATCGCAGCGATTCACTTAAACGACTGGGTCGAGACGGGTCGTAAAAATGGGGCAAAACTCACTTTTACAAACGTCAGACAGAAATCTTGCGGTCGTAAATCGAGGATTACCTACGTACAGAATCTGTTTATTTGGGCAGGCAAATTTCCTCATTTTTACTGTGAAATCCAGGGCCACGGGGAATTTAATGCAAATTAAATTAAATAAACAGAAGGGACTTCAGATAGCAAATCTGCCCCATTTCAGCTCTGGATTCCAGATATAGGCTTGGAAAAACTGGGATTAATCTCTGATGGCAGTTTCCAGCAGATGAGCTTTAAATCCAGATTATTCCAATAAGGCTGCAAGCGAAGGGCAGAATTAGGGAAAATAATGACAATAATCCCAAACAGACATCAGAAATGGCCTCCATATACAGATAATCAGAATAAGAGCTGGAAGGGACTTTAAGAGGTCTTCTAGTCCAGCCCCCCCGCTCCAGCAAGAGACGGTATATCATTTCAGTCCTCGATTTACGGCCAGAAACGAGCCCCAAGTTTTCGTGGCTAAGGGAGAACCACCGGTCCAGTGAATTTTTTGCCTCCTTTTTCCTCGCCGCCGTTGTTAAGTGAATCACGGCGGTTGTTGAAGTCAGTCACGCGGTTGTTAAGTGAATCGGCCTTTCCTATTGACTTGGCCGGCCGGGAGGTCGCAAAAGGGGATCACGTGACTCCCCCTCCCCTTCCCCCAGGGAACCGTCATAAAAATATGAATCGGTGGCCAAGCGTCCGAATTCCGATCACGTGATCCATGATCGTTAGGTGCGGAATAACTGACCGTCAGTCCCTGTCCTCAGGGCCGCTGTAACTTTGAATGGTCACTAAACAAACCGTCGTAAAGCGAGGACCATCTGTAATCCCTTCCTATTTTTTTTTCTTCTGCTTCTCCCCCACCCCCAAATTTCCTTCCTTGCTTCCCAGCCCCCCCAAAAACCAGAGATCGGCGCCAAAGAGCCCTGTGTCGCACCGAAGCTGGCGGGCTTAATACTCCATTTCGGGGGGGACGGACACGGGGACTGAGTTCAAAACCGGGAAGGTGGAAAGAAAGGATTGTGGGGGGGGGAATTTTCCTCTTCCCTTCTGCTCCCCGTTAAAACACCCCCCCCATGTAGAAATTGGGAAAAAGCAGGGAAAAAACCCAGAATATTACAGGTAGATGTACCAGGGACCCTTCAACTCTCCAATCCCGGTTTAACAATCCAGGGCAGTCCACAGGGACACAGCTGGAAGGGACCCTCGGAGGTCATCTAGTCCAGCCCCCCCCCCCAAAAAAACCCTAAACCTTTCTGATCGACAAGCTCTCGGTGTCTTAAAGTCCCTGAGCCACCTAGTCAGGCTGGCAAGCTTTCATCCTCCATCCTGACATACGCACACCCAAAAAACAAAATCGTGGCTTGCAAAAAAAAAAAAAAAAAGCCAGACCCGTGTCCAGACTGAGCCCCGACACGCGTGTCTCTCTCTCTCTCTCTCTCTCTTTTTAGAACAAGTTTTTATTGATTTTTTTAGCTCCCTCATTTACATGTATTCCCTGAATACATGATTTCTGAACAGAGTATATTGGCCATATCGTATCTTACCCAATTCAATATATTCCAATCTATTGTACTTAAGTTACAGTTTTGGCCAAGATATTCTTTTTGCATCGTTTTTATTCATTTCCTAATCTTTCCTTTGCTCGTTTTATTAAGTCGCCTCTTCTTTCGCCCTCGAGTTCTAATTTCCCCATTTTTATTCGTGTTCCTGCTCTTTCGTTCTTTTTTATTATTTTTTTTTGACTATTTCAATTTGACTGTTTCAGATATATTCGGGGTTGCCTTTCTTCCGTTTCATCTTTTCATCTTTTCACAGCGATCCTTTCTTCTCCTCTCCCTCCTTTCTTCCTACCTCCTTTCTTCCTCCCTCCTTTCTTCTCCTCTCCCTCCTTTCTTCCTACCTACTTTTTTCTCCTCTCACTCTTTTCCCTCCCTCCTTTCTTCCTCCCTCCTTTCTTCTCCTCTCCCTCCTTTCCCTCCCTTCTTTCTTCTCTCCCTCCTTTCTTCTCTCCCTCCTTTCTTCCTCCCTCCTTTCTTCTCCTCTCCCTCCTCTTCCTCCTTTCTTCCTCCCTCCTTTCTTCTCTTCTCCCTCCTTTCTTCCTTCCTCCTTTCTTCTCCTCTCCTCCTTTCCTCCCTTCTTTCTTCTCCCTCCTTTCTTCTCTTCTCCCTCCTTTCTTCTCTTCTCCCTCCTTTCTTCCTCCTTCCTTTCTTCTCCTCTCCCTCCTTTCCCTCCCTCCTTTCTTCTCTCCCTTCTTTCCCTCTCTTTCTCCCTCTTTTCTTCTCCTCTCACTCCTTTCCCTCCCTCCTTTCTTCTCTCCCTCCGTTCCCTCTCTTCCTCCTTCCTTTCTTCTCCTTTCCTTCCTTTCCCTCCCTCCTTTCTTCCTCCCTCCCTCCTTTCTTCTCTCCTCTCCTCCTCCTTCTCTACTTCCCCTTCCTTTCTCTCCCCTTGACACATGTGTCTCGTGTGAACGCAGCCAGGAAAAGGGGAAGGAAACCCCTTGGCAGGGATTTCCTTTCCTCCCCCCCCACCTCCCCCCCCCCCGCCCTAAATTGCTTGCAAAGATGCTTATTCTGGGGGTGGGAAACATCTTGGGGGGGGGGAGCTTCTCCAGCTCCATACCCCAAGATCGGCTTGGTTTCCCACGCCCGGCTGCCTGGACCCACCAAGGGGGTCTGAGGATCGCCGCACCCATCATCCCCAGCCCAGCACGTTTTGCAAGGAAAAGGTTGCACAGCTTTTGCAAGCAAGCCAAGCCAGGCCGCTGCGGGGGAAGCCTGGAGGGGGGTGGGGAAAGGAAGGCTGCACCCCGAGATGCTCCTCCAAGGGCCAGACGGAGCCCCCCGAGCCCCCGGGGGTACCTGAACGTGGGGAAGAGGCCCGGATCTCAGCCCCGCCTCGGGACCCGCATCTTCTCCGCTGCTGCTGCTGCTGCC